>NW_028259216.1:0-300000 GCF_977971745.1 Zootermopsis nevadensis | reverse complement strand
CAATTCCAGACAAATGGGCAAGAGATAACAGGCATACACCATGATGACAGTCACATTTCAAAACTGTTGTTCATTTCGCTCATTCTTTAAGGTGGGCTTTTATTAGCTATATTTTGCCTTGTACAATGAGCCTTAAATATTCTCACTCATTGCTTGATTTTGGGCATGAACATCACAATATTCATCTTCTCATCAAAGAATGGGGCCTTTCACAGTCTCATGGATGACTATGGCATGATTCCATTTGCATCCTGAACAAGTGTCAGAGAATTTCTCAGTCATTGACTGACTGCAGATTGGAACTATAGCTTGCAAAACAGAGCGAGACGAGACGAGAGTATAGTTCGCTGGTAGTTATCATAAGTGCTCATCAAGCATATTAAATTTATGAAGAACATGTACAGATGCAAACAAAGTCAACTGACAGTCAATATAAAATTGGGAAAAAAAGTACAGCAGCTCTGCTACACGCCATGTAGGATGCTTGCAGGGAGAGGAGGTATAGCTCCTACGCATTCTTGACCTCGGCACTAGATGAGGGTGAGTGGTCAGCATCGAACTCCGGCTGCGCTTTACCCCCAGGAAAGGACCCTGGTACCCACTGAATAGGAAGCTGGGTGGACCCCAGGGCTGGTCTGCATGCACAGGCTACGGGAAAAATCTTCTGCCTCCGTCAGGGACTGAACTCCAGTCATCCATCCCGTAGTCACTACACTGACTGAGCTATCCAGGCTCCAAAAATTTTGGATAAACTTAAAACTAAAATTGTCAATTACAATCCTACTTTCTGTATTTTATAGGGAAACAAAGGTTTATAGTATAATGCCCATTTTTCTCCCTCATAATAACTCTTGAATCAACTGCTGGATTTTTATAAAGCCTGGTATGAACATCAACCCACTAGAGGCTTCCACTGTTGTACTTTTTAATTTTCTACCATAAATAACCCACTCTGTGTGATAACAAATCCTCAAAAATATATAATAGACAATAATTTGGCTATAGAAGGAGCACAAAAATCTATATTCAGCCATTAGCTTGATGTCAATAACTAATATACCATACTTACTTACCTACTTACTCCAATGAGCCGAGTCCTTCCTGAGAAGCCAACAGTTGCTCAGCCACTCACGAAATTTCCTAATAAATATACCACTGGTGCTTCAAATGTGAGCTTTTATAGGGAAACTGTTTATATGTTAACAATTATAAAGAGAAGGTATGAAACTTTGAGTTAATGCAGTTAGAATTTGTACTAGTGGAAATTATACACAGAAAGGGACAGTTATTAATGTTCACGTTTTCCTAATCAGTGGTGGCAAAGGAAGTGGGTGTTGTCGGCAACAGCATTGTGCATGTAGTGGCCCTGCGTGCCTCACACATGTACTTATATAAAATTCCTTTTCTCCTTATACTGTTGCTGTAGTTTGTCTTATAAATGTACTTTTATCTCAGACCAAAACAATGAAGAAGGTACTGAGCAAGTTTTTGATAAATTAAAGAAGAGAAATGTAAATTTTTAAATTCCTTCCATTCCTTGACAGAAGATGGATTGTGTACTATCTGAACACATTAGTTACCCTTTTCTTAATGTTTCTGTGTAGCTGGCAGCTTGTATCAATCTTCATCAACAATGACATATTTCTCCATTTGCATGAATCAAGTAAGTCGTTCTAGAGAGGTAGTTTTCACATCATTAAAATTATAATAAATGAAATCACCTCAAATGTCTTACATGCATTTTTTTATGGGACCTCATTAATCATTCTCACCCAGGGCAAAATGATTGGCCCCCACCACCACTGTCTTTAACAGTACTGTACTGATTAAAGCTCTTAAAGAAAAATATATATTAAGACATTAAAAAAATTAAATCCGTGGCGTAATAGCCCTCTGAGAGCCAAAGCCGACTAGCTGGCGTTCACATGCCTAAGCAGAGTTGAACGATCATCGAACCAGATATAGGGCGACGTGTGGTCAGCACGACGAACCCCCAGCCATTGCTAGCTTTCCTGACCGGATTACGCTACTCATTGTAGCTCCCCAATTTCCTCACGATGCTGGGTTGGCACCGGTCGAAAGCTCACGAGAAAATTTCTTCTCCCCCGAGACTCGAACCAGCGCGCATTCCGTATCGCCGGTCCGAATAAAAATGTAACTTTATGAGAATAAAGAAAATAAAAAAATGATGCTGTACCTGCTCCTCAGTAAGAGATAAAATAATATCACAGCCCTTTGAAAAAGAAAAGATAATGAACTCTGCCTTCTGCAACTTACCCAGCAGACTTTATGCTTCATAAGAACGTAATATTTCAAAGGTAACACTTAAAAACTCCAGCGTTTGTCACAAAGGACTGATGAAAACCACACAACACTTTAGTCAGCTTATCTTAAAGCTGAGATTATATCCTGGTACATCACAAATGCAAATCAGCAGCCCTATCAACTACACTGTGATGCTTTGGCTTACTTTCTCTACGACACAGCTGTCATGCCAGCACACAATCTTCTCTGGCTCGTATAAGGGATTGAAATGGGCACTATTCAAGTCACAAGAATTTATATAACGTGACTACTACACTACTTCTTCAGAGCTTTACACATCTGAGCACCACCAAAAACATGTCATGAGCCAAAATTAATGACAAGTTTATAACATAAAAACACTGTAACAAGTAATCTGAAAATATTTAAGAATAAACTAACTAACCAACCAGATGGCTTACCGAACCCGAAGGTTCATCACCGAATTAACCAAAGCCCTCCACCGGACCCTGTCCTGGGCCAACAAAATCCAGTTTCCTTCGACTCCTATCTCCCATAGATCCCGCCTGACATTATCTTCCCATCTACGTCTAGGTCTCCCCAGAGGTCTCTTCCCCTCAGGCTTCCCAAATAGTGGACCCAAACAACCAGATGGCTTACCGAACCCAAAGGTTCATCACCGAACTAACCAAAGCCCTCCACCGGACCCTGTCCTGGGCCAACAAAATCCAGTGTCCTTCAACTCCTATCTCCCATAGATCCCGCCTGACATTATCCTCCCATCTACGTCTAGGTCTCCCTAGAGGTCTCTTCTCTTCAGGTTTCCCAACCAGTACCCGGTGCACACCTCTTGTCCCATCCATGCGCGCTACATGCCCAGCCCATCTCATTCTTCTCGACTTAATCGCCCTGACAATACTGGGGGAGCAGTACAGATTTTTAAGCTCGTCATTACGCAGTTTTCTCCACGCCCCATCGTCTTCCCTCTTAGGCCCAAATATCCTCCTCAACACCCGATTCTCAAACACCTGCAATCTGTGTTCCTCCCTCTGAGTGAGAGACCATGTTTCGCACCCATACAAAACAACAGGCAAGATTATTGTTTTGTATACTTTAATTTTCAAGTTCTTAGAAATCAGACCGGAAGCCAAAATATTTTGAACTAAGAAGTAGCAAGCATTTCCGGAATTTAGTCTCCTCCTAACTTCCTCACGAGTGTCATTTTGATTTGTTATTGTTGTTCCCAGATATTTGAACTTTGTAACCCTTTCAAAGGATTTATTAGCCACCCTAAGATAATTTTGCCCGCCTGTCTTCTGATGACGAGATACTAACATGTACTTAGTTTTTTCTGAATTTACTTCCAGCCCCACTTGTCTACCAGCCTCTAGGAAAACTTCTGCGTTCCTCTTTATTGTATTTATATCGTCCCCCAATAAATTAACATCATCAGCATATGCCAATAGCTGATGTGTCCCATTCAATTGCAAACCCTCCTGCCTATCTTGGACCTTCCTGATGGCGTATTCTAGTTAAAGAGCAAGGGAGACAAAGCATCTCCTTGTTTTAGACCGTTCTTGATGAGGAATGTCTCAGATACATATTTACCTACTCGAATTTTGCTACAGGTTTCATTTAAGCACATTTTTATTAGACCCACTAGCTTCTTTGGTATACCAAATTCAATAAGAATATTATATAGCACTTCTCTCTTCACAGAGTCATAGGCTTTTTTGAAATCTATAAATAACTGATGTACGGTCCCACCGAACTCCCATTTTTTCTCTAGTATCTGACGAATGCAAAAGATCTGATCAATCGTTGATCTGTTTCGTCTGAACCCACACTGATGATCCCCAATAATTTCATTCGCATATGGGGTTAATTTTGCCAAAAGAATGTTGGATAGAATTTTGTATGAGGTTGACAGCAGCGAAATTCCTCGGTAATTACCACACTCAGTCTCGTCCCCCTTCTTATGAATAGGAATAATTATGGATTCCTTCTTATCCCAAATCAACTGAATAAGCTTATGGATCCTCATATGCAACCCTTTGCCACCTGCTTTAATTAATTCGGCCGGAATCTGATCAATTCCTGGAGATTTATAACTTTTCAACGTCCCAATGGCCAGTTCAACTTCATCTAAGCTAGGTTCTGGCACCAACAGTTCAGCTGCATGTATTTAATAGGTCTAATATCACTAGTCTCATGAACATTTAAGAGCTCGCTCACCGCTGCGAAAACTTCAAATCTCGCCCTGAAGATGGAGGCAGTATGACCTCCGAAACGTTAGAAAAACATCTACCAGACTACACAGCGCATCATATCAGAAGACAGGAATCTTCATTCTCACCGCTGAGAAAACTTCAAATCTAGCCCTGAAGATGGAGGCACTAATACCTCCGAACTTTACTTTTAAAACCTTTAAATGGAATGGTAAGTATACGTACCAACTGCTCCAACAATCAGTAACACTTGTCTTTATGTGCTTTGTGTGGTTCTCGCCGTAATCAGCGGTCAATTTCTTAAACAGCGTTAGCCAGTTGATCTTTGTAATGGTGAAGTGAAGTGTTTTCTTCGCGGTACGGACTGGATTCTTAAATATCATTCAAGGATTCATTCGCTAACAGCATTCTGACATTCCTTTCAATCCATGAATGTACTTCAAATTAACTTCTTTTACAGAATTAAATTCTTCAAGATTATTATAATTTCCCTTCAACTGTTTAATGTGCCTGAGTTCAGTGTTATTCAGGGAACAGGGGGTCATGGAAGGGGTTGGGGCTGTGCCCCCGTCACTAGCACGTTTTCAACTCATGTTTCGTAAATACGTAACTAACTGTAAATAAATTTAGGTTATGTTTACATATTCTACGAAAACGTTACTTCATCTGCAGTTGTAACGAAAATATCACATACAATAAAAGCAAATATAAATTATTGCACCATTCTTTTGCGTACGTTTTCTTAAATTACTTGAATAAATTTGGACGTAAATACAGAAATAGACCAGCAAAATTAAGTTAAAACAGGGAATAGAAGAGTCGGTCTATATAAAAAGGGTGTAACTTAGTGGCCCTCTTAGCTAAACCCCAGGGTTAGAAGGACAGTCTTCTGTGTAGAGTACTCAGACCAATAAATAAATGAATAAATATGATTTTTCCCCTCTAGGGAGTCGATCCCCTGTCAGTCAGATCGTAGCCAGTCACTATACTGACTGTCAAAAGACAGATAATATAACATGGCTGGGGTATGACTTAACGTAATCCCTTAAACGATTGAAAACAGGATGGCCTACATACATGAAAGTGCGATCGAAGTGCACAATTTTTAAAAAAAAATTCAAAATTAATGTATCTGTTACAACTAACTAACTAATGAATAATTCTGTCTCGTGATTACACTTCACAAATCTTTTTCGCAGACGTCCGTGTGAGTGCGACCCAAAGACGTATTTTTAAGACGACACAAAGAACCACTTACATATTCTCCCCAAAAAAGCGCCAACTTCCAATAATCGATATGAGGACACCCGAGGCAGATGAGCCCAAACACTACATATATATTTTTTTTTTCTGGTTTCTTTCATAAATTTCCCTCTCATTCCTTCTTCATAACTACATACCGAAATTCAAATCCTAGCCTTGCAAATTCCAGAAACCAAAGATCAGAATCCTTGAGATGATAAAATTCATTCTGTCAGCCGTGAAATTACTCATTTTCCAAATTTTAATCAGACAGGCTGTAAGAATTCTTAGATATGGAGAAAATCCTGTCCTAGTGCCACTTTTTCTCCCATATGTCGAATATGGACTACACCAGGATCTAAACTGGTCTCAATCAGCCGAGATTTGAAACGGCCGCAGGTGGGACACGAATCCGATACCTCAGCGTAAGAATATAGACGACATAAAACAGTGCATGCTTCGAGTAACTGTGCTAAAGAATCAAAAGAACAACATCCATGGTCCATCCAGTATAATTAAAATTAGAGATCATAGGGATTATACTTCCAATGCAGCCACTTGTACAAAGAATAATTTTCCTTTCTGACAGTGACAGAAACTCGGTGTTACTCGTTTGGACGAAACACGTAAATTTTTGTTTAATAATTACGATGATAATCTTTCGACCCTTTGCATCTCAGTGTAGCGCCTATTAAAAACTGTTTTGACTTCGATATAGGAAGGAAGATAACATTAAAATGGATCGGTTCGGTTTTTTGACTTCGACCATCGACCACGTTTAATATGTGTATTTGGCTTCAGGAAATGTGTATCCACTGAAGATGCGGCCTTCAAGCTAACAGACAACGTGCTTAAATCTATTAACCAAAAAATGCAAGTTGGAGGAATTTTCTGTGATTTAGCAAAAGCTTTTTGACTGTGTAAATCATGAAATTTTATCGGATAAATTACATTTTATGGCATTCAAGGAATAGCAGCGCAATGGTTTGGATCCTATTTAACAGATAGAAAAGGTCGAAGTAAAAGCACCTAAAAACAAACGAAATATTTTCACAAACTGGGGAACAAAACATGGAGTTCCCCAAGGGTCAATTTTAGGGCCCTTGCTTTTTATAATATATGTAAATGACCTTCCTCCAACAATAAAAACAATAAATACTTTAACAGAACCCATAATATTTGCTGATGACACAAGCGTCATAATTTCAAATAAAAATTTTGATGATTTCTGTTCAACATCAAACATAGTTCTGTCTCATATGAGTAAATATTTTACTGCTAACAAACTGGCCCTAAATCTAATAAAATTTATAACAAATAACTCTCCACAATTTGCTTTAAGTATTGGTTATAATGGGAAGTATATACAAGAGTCAATAAACACAAAATTCTTGGGTTTGAAAATTGATAATCACCTAAATTGGACTAATCATATTGATAAACTGATACCTAAGTTAAGTGGCGCATGTTACGCAGTTAGATCTCTGTTGCATGTCAGCAACACCGACACACTCAGATCAGTATATTTTGCATATTTTCACTATTTAATGAAATATGGAATAATTTTTGGGGGGAAATTCATCAAACATCAAAAAGATATTCACTTTACAAAAGAAAATTGTTAGGTTATTGGCTGGTGTAAAACCTAGGAATTCATGTAGAAGTCTATTTAAGAGATTAGAGATCTTACCTCTTCTAATGTGAATACATATTCTCATTAATGAATTTTATTTTAAATAACCAAGAACTCTTTCAAAATAATTCTGCCGTACACCACGTCAACACAAGGAATAAAAATCAGCTTCATAGACCAATTGCCAGTCTCTCATGTTTTCAGAAGAGTGCATATTATGCAGGATCAAAATTTTCAACAGTCTACCATCAAATATCTCAAGTCTTGTAAATAAAAAGGCACAATTTAAACCAGCATTGAAGAGATACTAAATTACACACTCCTTTTACTCTGTCGATGAATTCATAATGTCTACAAGTAAGTCGAAATTTATCCTTTGTATTTTTGTGACATTTATATGACTTGTATTTGTATAACATGTATTGTATTATTATTACGACTTATTCCACATCCTATTGTCATCTGACTAAGTTATGGATCCATGGAATGTAATAAAGATGTATGTATGTATGCAAGAGTCTTTCTGCCTGTTGTTTTTTGGGGTGTGAAACTTGGTCTCTCATAAAAGAGAAGAGAGTTTGAGAGTACAGGTCTTGGAATATGTTTGAGATTTTAGAAGAGATCCGGTAACAGAATACTGGGAACAATTACATAATAAGAAGCTTCTTAATTTATTTTTTAATTAAAACTTTTAGTGCAGTTGAATTAAGAAGGATGTGATAGGCGATCATGGAACATATATGCGGCATATGAGAAATACAAAGTTCTGATCCAGAAATGTAAAGGAAGGAGACAGTTTGGGAAACCTATTAAGAAATAGAATGATAATAGCACATCTAACATTTCTGAGGAACTACTGACATACATATATTACAGTATGTGAGGTATTGCAGGCAGCATTTCACACAGCAGGTCAACGGAGTGTGCTTCGACGTAGATCTACTTCAGACCCGTGGTCGGTAGATGGCAGCAGAGTCTGTTACAGTGCGCAAAGAATGATAATCGAATATCCCTCATTCTCCCGCGATGGCGGGATGTGTTCGCTGCTTTTCAGATGTTGCCATCCCTGCGTACGAGAAAATGGCGTAACTGTTGCGTGTCGTTTCTGTCCACTGCATTTCTTCTGTCATATATTGCGAGGTCGTGCAAGTTAATGTGACGTTATTTGAGCGTGTGTTGAATTTATGTGTGTCATCTTTCCCTTGTGTGGAGGACGTAAAGTAAGAACAATTTCGAACGTGTCATTTCATACAATTTATATAATCTTCAGGACTTCATACATTATACATGACTTCTGCTTTGAAGTGACTCAGAATAAATAACAGGATTTTGTGATCACAGTGATGAGTATTCAACTCTCATAAGAATAATCAAATTTACGATCAGTTGAACAAGTTTCTGTTTCTGAAGGAAGAGGCTGTATTACAGAAAGAAGAATGTTGGTGATTTCTATCCTAGACCCTTATAAATTAATTATTGTAGCTGTTAATTTTATAACAGAATAGTAAGACAAAAACAGAAAATACAGTGGAGTCTGTATAAATTTTATACAGGCTCTCCAAGATGATATTGAAACACTGCAGCCAAATGATAACAACACAGAAACTGCTGAACAATGCTGACCGAAACTTTGCAGCAGAGCTACAATTACAAGTTGAGATACTGGTTGGGAAGTGGAAGAAGTTGGTAGAAGGAGCAAAACATTTGTTTGAAAGATGCTTTTAGAGGGAAGTAAGATGGTAAGTTGGATATTCCCACACCTAGTTTAAAACCTGGCCATAATATTGGAATACAACCTGTAATTGTCTCATTCTTGCCATTTTAAAGCGCACAGCTAAAGAAAATGACCTGTCTGTGGTGAACGCATCTTTTCACGTGTCTCACTGGTCTGTGCAACCGTATGGAACTGGTATCAGCAGGATGAAGTATGTAGGTATGTATACAGCACTTCAGCTCACTAGAGAGTAATTATAATCAGGCATACTATAAAGTATAGATAGAAGATGATGGTGTTGTTCTTCCAAGTTGTGGTGCTCTGTGGATTTGGAGAAACATACTGTCTTTGAAATTTGGTATCTTCCTATGAGTCTTCTTGATGTCACAACCCAAAAAAACAACAACATTGTCACTTTAAAATCTATAGTTGCAACAAATGCTTCATTTTACTGCCAGTTTTAAATTTTATACTTCAAATTGATCGCTTCATTTAAGTTGGTAAATGTGATTTCAATGACAATATAGAAGTTGTTACCTCAGTAGATCAATGCCAAAAATAACTTTGAAGTCTGATTCTTAACTTGAAGAGATTCTGCTTTATGATATTATGAACCTCCATTAAAATATAGTTGTATTATATTGTGGACATGACAACTGTTATATATGTATGTGTGTGTGTGTGTGTGGGGGGGGGGGATGCATGCATGTAGTTACACAAAACTGACTGCTCAGTCTGAATGGTCTATAATTTACTACTTGCATGCATATACATTTAGATGATATTATTATAGGTTGTATTTGTTAACGGAAACTGAATGGTTTAGTGCTATCTGAAGCAAGATGCGTAACTGAAACAATGCACATTCATATTTCAGGTTATGTCTTTGGTGGTTATGTGTTAAGGTTCTTCCATAGGGGTGATGAATGCCTCACCATTCCATCTACTTGGACCGATCAACCTGGACAAAAGTAAGATTTGTTTTATTGGAAGGGATGAAATACAGTTATGAGGTATGGTCCTTTATATGTTTAGAAAGGGATTGTTTTTAAAGAAGATGGCTATCTGCTGGGATGTGGCGTCGTGTAGTCTTGCAGATATGGACGTGCGTTTCGGAGGAGCTTACCATCTCCGTCATCAGAGTGATGATACAGGCAATAAGCTCCTCTGAAATGTTTGGTTGATATATACCATATTACATGGTGCTATATCCAAGAAACAACCATCTTCATACTCATCTTGAAAGTATCAGATCTCACTGGAATATTTTTAATTTTTATAATTAAATTTTTTCATTCTAATTGTGTTAGCTCGATGTCAAGGAAGAAGGAAGGAAGAAGTATGTGCCTGCTTCATCGACTGGAAGAAGGCTTTCGATCGAGTAAAATGGAAGAAATTAATGAGGATCCTACAAAGAATTGGAATTGATTGGAGAGATAGAAGACTAATCAAAAACCTGTATATGCAGCAAAAAGTCAAAGTGAGACTGGACTCAGGAGACACCAACAGCGTTGAGATAGGTAGAGGTGTAAGACAGGGATGCTGCTTATCACCAATTCTTTTTAACCTGTACGGGGAATGGCTAGCCAAGGAAGCTCTGGAGACTTCAAAACTGGAGGAAGAGTCATAACGACTGTAAAGTACGCAGACGACTTAGAAATATTGGCGAAGTAAGAGGAGGAATTACAGAACATGATGGACAAGTTAGTGGAAACAGGTAGAGAGTATGGAATGGAAATCAACATTGAAAAATCAAAGGTAATGAGGACAGCACCGAGAGCAGAACCATTGAACGTTGTAATTGGAAACCAACAGATGGAGAATGTGGAGCATTTCAAGTACTTGGGACGACGGACACCCTATGCACCAAGGAAGTAAAAGCAAGGATAGCCATGGCCAAGGCAGCTTTCGTCAAGAAGAGGATACTTCTCACTAGCAAGTTGGGCTTGGAGATGAAGAAGAAACTAGTGAAGTGTTACGTATGGAGCAGAGACTTGGACACTCAGGAAGAAGGAACAGAAATACCTGGAGAGTTTTGAAATGTGGTGTTGGAGAAGAATAGAGAAGATCAGGTGGACGGATCGAGTGACCAACGAAGAAGTATTGAGGAGAGTCAACGAGCAAAGAAACATTCTGCAGGCGATTACACGAAGGAAAGCTAACTGGCTGGGACATATTATGAGAAGGAATGGGTTACTGAGTGATATCATCGAAGGCCAGGTTGAGGGAAAGCGAGGACTGGGAATAAGATTGATACAGCTAACCAACGACCTTAAACAAGGAAAGAAGGTGACGTTCCAGGAATTAAAGCGAGAAGCCGAGAATAGGGACAACTGGAGAGCTCTTTTTGGGCAGAGCAATGGACCTGTCGTAAGACAGAACACTTAATAATAAATAATTGTGTTAGAAATTGATTATTTAGGAAAACGGGATTTACCCTTCATGTCTAAAGTGTTAGGTGTGTGATGGTCAATTTAAATTTTTAAACAGCTGGTATGGTAATTCTGTGTAGCCAGTCATGGTACAAGTCTGTAACAGAAACCTGGGGTATGAAGACAGAGAGTGGCCACGTGATAGTCACTCCGTTGGCAGACGCACGTGGAAATGAACACAGAAATTGTTTTGTTTTTTTGTGTTATGTACTTAGAAACATGCTTCAACCTGAATTGAAACCTGTGATTCCAGTCTGAATGGTCCATATCATAGAACGCACAGCCATGGCGATCTGTTGTATGCAATTAATTGTTAACTTTTTCAGCATTGTTGTTCATGGGGGTGGCAGTGTAATGAGTCAAGCTAGATCGCTGTGGCGACTGGAATTGGCAAGAACCAAATGGGCAGGCGGCTTCATGAACTGGTATCATCCGATGAGGATCCGCCACCTTACTACTGTTCGATACTTGGGAGTTAATGAGAACAATGAGCTCTACCTAGTAAGAAAGTATGTTAACTATGGAAGATAAATAGCATAACCGTAGAATAAGAGAAGTATGGATTTTACAGAAATACGTTGTGAAGTTGGAACTGGCTCAGGGTTGTATCCAGTGGTTGACATTTGCATTAGCAGTGTTGAACCATTGGATTCTACTGCCAGTAGAGATGGCTGGCAACTGAGAAGTCACATAACCCATATTAAAATATTTGCTGATGGTTGCAGTTCAATACAATTTAACTGGATTAATAAAAACACAATACTGCTGTGAGTGTACAAGGCCCACACATGACACGTCATGTTTTAACCTCCTCGCACTAGTCCGTCAGTCGCCTTACAGCAGTTGAAGTGCAAGGATAATTTCTTCAGAAGTGCAAAAAAGTGTTCGACCATTTCATTCTTACTTAACGTGGCCAGCATTTGTTTATGATTAGATTTCCAGATTCTCCTGTGCCGAAGAAATTGACAATTTCTTGTTTGGTGAACTGTTTTTTCTGTAACAGGAACTCTACACTGCAGGTCATTAAATTTGAGCGAAAGCTTGAGTGCGTGCATCACCGAACACAGTGGACATTAGCAACATATAATATAAAATGTATTTTTGTTTGTTTTCTGATTTCAGCTTGATTTATTTTTTTTTAGAATAGAATGTGTGTCAGGAATGGGTTGCATGACTTTACAGTCGTTCTGTGCATATGCTCATATAAACAGAACTTGGGCAGAGGTGGTAATGATGTTTTAGTTTTTGTTCCTCAGAATCTGAAGCAGTTTCATTTCTGCATTACATGAGATTGAGGCCTACATGCATTATATACAATGCCTGACCCATCAGTAATTATAAACCCTATAATATTAACTAGAAGGACCCCAAGAGATTTACTACAACCCAAGTAAAAAAATATCCTTACTATTATAGGTTTATGACTTACAGTTTTTTCTCCAATTTCTCTCAATTAGAAAACAAATGATTTTAATGAGTTTACACATATTGTAATATCGTACGCTCTTGAACAGAACAGCTGGGCAACTGGTGTTAAATAGCTTTTGCTTTGAAAGTTAGGATGAGAGTATATTCATCTCTGTTTTGGAAAAATGCATGTAACATTTTTGCACGCAGAGATGATGCTACACTTGCCACGTCCACTTTCTGCTTGCGACAAGAGAAGGATGACCTAAAAGTGGTCCTGGAAGAAAAGGATCTAGAAGTGATCGGAGCTCCCATCATCAAATATGGTGACAGTACTGTCATTGTGCAGCACTCAGATTCAGGGCTGTGGCTCTTGTACAAGGTCTGTATACGTATCGTCCGTCAACTAAATTGGGTCATAAGGTGTTTACTTTTCAAGTTACCAGATTTGTAACATAAGAATTTGAAATTATTATATTATATTAAATAAGTGTTGACAAAGAGAGTTGTAGTTTTACCTGACAGTCATTGCACAATGAATAATAATGTGGCATTGTAACATGCAGTTATGGAGAAACTAAATACTGTCTTACTGAAACTGTTCAGAAGCAAAATTTAAAATGTTTCTTCAAAGAAAAAATCTTGTTAAGGACACCATAGAATCATTGCACTAATATGAAGTTTAATAAAATAAGCTGTAAAATATTTATAGCAGATTCTGTCACAGCCTAGCATTCACACTAAGATAAATTAATTTTTATAAAATATTTATTCCAATACTGCACTTTCTTTCTTTCAGTCATACGAGACAAAAAAAGAAAGGAGTTGGTAAAGTTGAGGAAAAGCAAGCTGTACTCCATGAGGAAGGAAAGATGGATGATGGTTTAGACTTCAGCCGTAGTCAAGAAGAAGAGTCTAGAATGGCCCGTGTGATTCGGAAGTGCGGTTCTCTCTTCACCGACTTCATCACGTATGTGTCTTCTGATGTACTGCAACAAGGAAAATGAATGAATGTTAATGAATGAGTGAGGGAGAGTCTTAACCTTTATTGTCCTTGCATCATGGCTTATGCACAATTCATTTGGCCATGCATTGCAGTAGTACGATCATTGCTGAATCATCAAGCCAGTAATCTGATAATGCAACATTTAAATTCTGTATTCGTGTATGATAAAAGTTAATTGTAGCTTTGAGATAGCTTTAACATTATATTTAATCGTATAATCTATTTGTTGTTACCTTCTTGTATTTATTATTGTGCTGTATCTGTAATTGGCCTTTTGGATGTTGATGCAGCACACTAATAATAAAGAACTTAATTAAAATGAGACCAAAGGGCCGTATTTCATATTTAATTTTTATAGGATAGTCTGAACTTATATTGTACATAAATGTCTGAATTAATGTCATCTTTATTCGATCAATAATTATTTATAAAAATTTGAAAGGAAATTTAAAAATGTACAAGCATTAATTTGCTGTGGTAAACTCCTGATTATCCAGGCTAATGAAGAAAAGATGCATGAATAATCAAAATACATGGATACTCAAAAATATTTCTTACTGCATTCACAAATCCGCCACGGTGGTCTAGCGGTTAGAAAGCTGGCCTTGTAATCCTGGGGTCTCGGGTTCGATTCCCGGCGGTGCCCGAATTTATAACTTGTGTTGGGCAAGGCCGTGGTCTAGGCAACACGGAGTTTTCCTCCGTGGCATCCCAACAATTACTCCATTCACACACAGAAGAAGGCAATGGCAAACCACTTCTGGATCATCTGCCAAGAACGTATATGAACAGGTCCCAGTCCGAGAAAAGGACGGAAGGATCCTGTTCATATGGACCTGTCGTCAGACAGAACACCAAATAAAAAAAAATGAAGTAGAAGAAACAATGATATAACTTGATAATTACTACAGTCAATTTTGTTGCCCTTCTTATAAATTGGTAGACTTCTTCCACAGCTTATGCAATTCTTCCTTATTCCAAATACAGTTAAAGAGTTTCTGGATCTCAGAATATAATGTTTCATCTCTTCCTTGAATCAGTTCTGCCAGAATTTGATCGCTACATGGCAGTTTTTATCTTTTAACTTTCCAATAGCAATTTCAACCTCAAGAAAGGTACTAATGGATCAGCTCTGTGTGTTTCTGTCTGCCAACATGATTGGCCCTATGTATGTTCAATAACTGAGAGAAGTAATTCTTCCACGTGTTCAAAATGTTGTGGGAATCTGCAAGCAGATCACTATTCTCATCCTTTATCAAGTTACTTCTAGGTTTGTAACACTTCTTAAATCCATTTATATCTCTTAAACATTTTTCAGGAGAAAAATTCACTATAGTTAGACTAACCACATACATGATGAATGTCTTCAGACTCCGAGAATGATCTATGTTGAATCTTGAAAGTTATTCCGTATTTTGGCAAAAATTTCAGTTGTTGTCTTCGGTGTGAACAACACGTGGTTGGGTGTTTTGAAGCCTTATATAGAACAGGCGGTACGTGACAAGTTGAATGTGATGAATCTGATAGGCAGAACAGAAGAGTAGGCTGTTATCCAATTGGTGATGAGCACATGATTGAGGAAAAGAGGTGATGAAAAGTTATATAAAGACACGTGGTAATGAGAAAAAGCGATACAAGCAATTTTGGTGACCATGAGGATTAAATTCCGGAAATGCTTGCTACTTCTCAGTCCAAGATATTTTGTCTTCCCGTCTGATTTCTAAGAACTTGAAAATTAAAGTATACAAAACAATAATCTTGCTCGCTGTTTTGTATGGGTGCGAAACATGGTCTCTCACTCAGGGAGGAACACAGATTGCAGGTGTTTGAGAATCGGGTGTTGAGGAGGATATTTGGGCCTAAGAGGGAAGACGATGGGGCGTGGAGAAAACTGCACAATGACGAGCTTAAAAATCTGTACTGCTCCCCCAGTATTGTGAGGGTGATTAAGTCGAGAAGAGTGAGATGGGCGGGACATGTAGCGCGCATGGATGGGACAAGAGGTGTGCACCGGGTACTGGTTGGGAAACCTGAAGGGAAGAGACCGCTGGGGAGACCTAGACGTAGATGGGAGGATAATGTCAGGTGGGATCTATGGGAGATAGGAGTTGAAGGAGACTGGATTTTGTTGGCCGAGGTCAGGGTCCAGTGGAGGGCTTTGGTTAATTCGGTGATGAACCTTCGGGTTCGGTAAGCCATCTAGTTAGTTAGTTAGTTATGTGACTCAGGAAATGTGATGATGAAAGGGTTTCAATGACTATTTGGGTAGGAGAAGAGTGTATTTTTATGAGCTGCAGGTTTGGGAATACACTTTTAATAATTCCATACAGTATGTTTATAAGTAGCATAGATAACATGACACTAATTTCAAAATACATTACTATTAAATTAATATACCAAGTAAATAACAACACATCCACATAAGAATACATGCATATATGTTATTTTCCATATGCCTAAAAGTTTATACTCATGACCATACTTGAAATTTACATACATGATTGCAATAGTATAAATTACAAAATTAAAAATTCATCATTAGAGTGGAAGGTGTGTGTCGAAAGAAATTATTTTTAATTCCACTTTAAATTGTTTACTCTTAGCTGATATATGTTTATTAATTAGATTTTTATACTTCTGGTATTTGTACCAACTGCGCAGTATGAGGCAAATGGGGTACTAGTTGTCAGATTGCCCGCTCTTAATTTACTGGTCTGCAAATGAGACTTTGCAGAGCACTACTGAGTTCACTCAGTGATATTCATGTATAATAATGTTTTCACAGACTCAAAATGAGGAACTGTACATGACATCTGATTGTTTCAGACTGATCACAACCGCACGATGCTATTTCAAGTTGGTCGCATCGATTTGAGGCTCATCAGTCCAGACAGAAAGCAAATTCTACTGCACAAGCACCTGAAAGATGTTGCTAGCTGCATCCAGGTACTGATGGGCTGGAGGTTATGACCTGGAATATGTACGTGAAAGTGGGTTGAAAAGTAATGCCTCCTCTTAAATAACACGTGAATTGGAAGGAATCTTTTTATGAAACAAAAACGTATACAAAATTTAGAGTTTATTCTTCAAAATCGTACATTATTTTCCTGCAGTTACCTTCTGCTTCAATGCACTGATGCCAACGATAAATTAATATTTTTTTTAAATCTATTCTTATAGAGCTCTGAGTTTTGTTTGTGCAAAAAGTTGTCTCAGAGTGGGCTTGCCCCTTAAATGTTCCTTGAGCTTAGGGAAGAGATGAAAATCGCTCAGTGCAAAGTCTGGGCTATATGGGGGACGAGGTAAGAGGGAAAAAGCCAGGCATTTAATCTCTTCTCGTGTTTGAGCTCTCAGTGTGGCGACTGCATTTTGGGATGTTGCTGATTTTATGTAATGAGGGACAACCATTAAATCTGAACATTGTATCGAATCCTTAAATAAGTTGACAAAAAGATTCAAAAGAGTTGATAACAAAAACCACACAATCCTTCAACATACCGCTAGATCTCACACCAGTACTTGAACACGAGAAGCGATTGAATGTCTGGGTTTTTCCCTCTCGCATTATTCCGCATACAGCCCAGATCCAGCAAAGTGATTTTCATCTCTTCGCTTAGGTCAGATGAAGAAGTGAAGTCCGCTGTGAGATAATTTCTTTGTGAAAACTCATAGCTCTACAAAAATTTATTTAAAAAATTTAGTTTATAATTGGCATAAGTACATTGAAATAGAAGGTGACTGTAGAAAAATAATGTATAATTTTGAAGAGTAAACTCTAAATTTTTCCTATGTTTTTGTTCCGTTGAAAAATTCCTTCCCATTCATGTTTTAATTAAGAGGAGGCAATACTTTTCAGGCCATCCACATAATTTTATATTTTAATGTTATTGAACATGGATCACAGCTCTGTCCAGCTGGCTTCTCCATGATGGGGGGGATGGGGGATACCCTGTTTCCATATGATAAATGTTAAGTCTGGTAACGTTCACATAACCTCTCCTCATTTGAGTCTTTTGTGTACATTTTTAATTGATCAAGTGAATACAGTGTGCTTACACAAGATGTCCTGGAAGCAGATCTGGCTATGCACTTCCAAGTCAGTGAAGAGTTTTACTAACATATAGAATGACAATGGGCTTTCCGTTGTCATCAGTAATAGGGAACGTGCACATGGACAATTTCGAAACAGTTGCACTAGAACAGAGTAACATGAAACCTAATGTTTGGCTCATGCACATGAATGGGAAGATATTAACTTTTTCCTTACACTCCAGAAAAATTTAAATTCATTACTGAATCGATTTCATCTCTCCGTCCCAATACATAATCTATGTTCACACTGCATTTTTTTTTTCTATCTTGTGGTGTAATCTTTTTGTACTGCCTAACAAGTCAACACTAGTTTCAGCACTAGAACTACATTCAGTGTGTGTGTCTCACTGTGAAAGTTTGAATACATTATTATACATACATGAGATTCAGATTCTTATTGTGTCAAGCATGAAAATGAAATGACTGTTTTTCTGAGATGATATGTCATATAGTCTGGTACAAGTTTACCAACATTTCAGAGGTGTTTACAGCCTCTATCAGCAGGCATAGAGGTGGTAAGCACCTTTGCACTTTTGGTCAGTTTCTACCAGACTATATGTCATATCATCCTGGAAAATGTCTTTGATAATGGAGGCAGTAAACGCCTCTGAAACATCAGTCAATTTCTACCAGACTACGTGGCGCAACATCCAGTCATCTTTAGTATTGTGCATAGTTATTTTCTGTGAATTTTTAAGTCATTTTTGTACTAGTATTAACATCTGACATGGTGTGAGAATTTTTTTGATGCTGAATTTAAAGTCCATATGGTGTGGTGGCGTAAAGCAGCACTAGATTTAAAGAACTTTGTCATTATAGATGTCTTGGCATTATAAACACTTTATTTAAAACAATATTTTAGGTACTCGTGGCACCAGATATGAAAAAGACTGTCTACCAGTGTACATGGCACAACAAACCAAAATACAGCCATCTTCTTTATATTTAAATTCATATTGCCACAGCATAAAAATTTGCTGGTTTTAAATTGCTTTGTTAGCATAAGCAAACACTGAATTTAAGTAGCATAGCAAATTGTTAATAATGTCTTCTTATCTACATTTTAGCCTCTCGTGTAGCCTTAAGATTCCGTTTGACATATTTCAGTGTTGTTTTTTTAAATATCTTTAAGGGACTAAGTCAGAAAAACTTGCTGTGATGGGTGCAAACTTTATGTGCAGGGAATCAAGAATGCAGACCACTTTGGGTTCATCTGTCGAGAGTTGAATGTGGAGTCGTACATTGGATATGTATTCAAGTGCCAGTCAGAATCTGTAGCTGATGATTTGGTAGCAGGTGAGATGGACATCTTTATTTCCAATGTTCATTGGTACAAAAGAATGTGAGCCACATCTTGTAGCATCTTGACTGGGAATTTATTTTTGAATATGTTCTGGAAGATGAATTGATAGAAACCATTTCTCATTACATAGATTAATGAATTAGCATTACCACTGGAGTAAGTATAAGTTTATCTCTGTATTTTATAACTTCATTTTATCGGAAGAACCTATTCTTAATGTAGTATGAAACATTTCGGAGAGTTGAAGATGGCTGATTGTAGCACCATGTAGTCTGGTAGAAGTTTACTGATGTTTCAGAGATACTTGCTGCCTCCATCATTATTGTGCTGATGACTTCTACCAGACTACACAGCGCAACAACCCAGAAGTCGGCCATCTTCATACTTGCCACCACGAGAACCTCAAATCCTACTTAATTTGGGGCGGAAGGGGGGAGGGGGTTCCAACCACTGAACTATTCTACTAAATTTGGCTCAGTATCTATTACTGTTCCTAATAAAATAAAAGGACCTTGGGAGATTCAACCAGTACAGGTCTTTTTCGACATTATTCTTTTGCCGGTTTTAGTAAGCCATAAAAACTCTTTTGCCCTCCATATGCTGCCAGCATCAGTTAAGATGTACTAACCCATGCAGCACCTCAGGTAATCCATTCTTACTTGCATACCACTGCTGTAACTATGTAGATAAGATTTTGATCTTGCTGATAGTTTATTTGTATGCCTGTTAGAAGCATTATTTGTTTGCTGTAAGTTCCAGTGACATTCTCTACGTCACATTGAGCGGATGTGGCATGTATGCAACATATCTCTAAAGACAGTGGACTCTTGTGGTTTCAGGAAAGTTCAATCCTTGCGGCAAAGGAAACAGTCTGTCATCATCATCCTAAAGTACACACTATGGGTGGGATATCAAATAGTTTATATGGCAGCTGACAGATGACAGCACATATAGTTCATATGGCAACTGGTAGATGGCAGTGTGATCTTTTAATCTGAAAGATGTGATGGACAGCCCTTGGCCACAAAGTGTTCTTTGCGCCATTTCTCTATCAAATTCACCTATTATTCCGATATTATTGAATTTATGTGATAAATGTTTTGCGTTCTGTCCAGTTTTTCAGATAATGAATTTTGATGTAACTTGCTTTCATAAATATCATTATTTAAAAAATATAATAAGTTGTAAGGAACAATAATTTAAAAAATAAACGGCTTCAAGGATATTTAATAATATTCTTTTTGTGAACAATGATTATGTGGCATTGGAATTGAATTAATTATAATCTGACTTTTTTTTCTGTGTTCTTAACATGCTCACACAGCTAAGCCATTTTTAACAAAATTCCAAATATTTTGAAGTATTACATTTGAGAAGTGATTGGCAGTCGATCAGTGATTCAAGGACTTTCGAAAGGTACCTGCATACACTATCTAGTTACAGGATGTGAAACTGTGTTCTCAGTTTTCTGAGAAAGGCGCTTTTTGTCTTATCAGGGCATATTCCTATCGTCGCTGTATGATCCTGGTCAAAGAGCAGCATGCCTTTAGAAGTCAAAACATAACGCTTTCAGAACACACTTTGAGCATGTAGTTTTATTCTGTCACTGCATGCAGTTACCTTAATGGAATTCATTGAAATTTGTAGGTCATTTGTCATTCATATCTGTAGAACATGAAGTACTACTGAAGATGACTGAGAGGTAAACCAGCAGCCAAGTACCTGGGAGTGAATGTGTTAAACATCTGACATAAAAATTATAGAATTTTGTGATGAGAATGCTGTATGTTGTGTACTTTCTGAGGCTGTCTCATAATTGACTCATACCATTACTTCGAATGTTGCCAATCCTTTGTTTAAATGTCTGTTGGTATGCTTCCACAGCAACAAGACAAGCATTTCTTGCCACGACAGAGGCACAGCTACGTGAGAAGCTGCCAGTGCTATCTTGTGAACACTGTCCAAAGGTGTGGTACCACAAGCTCTGTGCCGAAGCAGAAGGTGAGTGTGTAATGAGATAATGTTCGTAATATATATCGTAATATTTTTTACTTGAAACAAAAATGTCGACTGCCTCATGTGAGGGTTATTTTTATGAGTCCAGTGTCTGCTCCTTTATCGATCAATGACGTACTGTCAGCAATGTTTCTACTGAACAGATTGTTTTTAAACTAGGTATGAACATCATTACATTGAATGTCGCTCCAGACATATTTCTTATATTCCTGTCTCTTCAGTGGTTCCAAACTTGCAGCCATAGCAGTTGTTTCCTAGAAGGACCAGTTACTAGTACAGTTCTATCTTTTTGTATTTTACTTTAGGCATGAGGAATGGCCTAATCCAAGGACACGAAACCTCTTTGAGACTGAGTGCCATAAATTCTAAAAATGTACAATAAAAGCTTGTAATGTGATCACACCATGCCCCCCCCCCCCCAGTAACATTTTTTAATAACATATATTATTATTTTGTACACATAGTACATTATAAGTAGCAATAAAAATTAGAAACTGTAACAATAGTACAAACAACTTTATTTATAAATTTAAAAATTTCCAGAATAACATATTTCTCACTGTCAGTGAGATTTTTGTTGCTGGATTTTAAATAATTTTAATTCAAGTCACGCCGTTGTGTGGTGACTTAGTCAGTGACACTAAAATCTGTTGCTACACGTGGTATCACACTCTCTAAGTCTACTAATGATATTATATAACATTTGTCTCCTTTGTAATTTGCAAAATGTATTTTTTTTGTCTTCAGACAGTGCAGAACTTCTTCCATGAGCCCAGGCATTTAATATAAGCCTGCATTTAAATTCCCAATAGTGAATGTGATAAGACAGCATACATTGTCTCTTTCTTGATTAGCTTTGTGTATCTTAAGGTGCGCCAATTGACATCAATAGTAAAATGTAAAGGTAAAGTTTGTCCCACTATACGCCATGTAGGCGTTTGGGGGGAGAGGAGGTATAGCTCCTCTCTTCCTTGACCTCGGCACTAGATGGGGGTGAGTTGTCAGCATCACGCCCCGGCCGGCTTTACCCCCGGGAAAGGACCCCCGGTACCCATTGTAGAGGAGGCTGGGTGGGCCCCAGAGCCGGTCTGGACGCAGAGGCTAGAGGAAAGATCCTCTGCCCCCGTCGGGGATCGAACCCCGGCCGTCCAGCCCGTAGCTAGTCACTATACTGACTGAGCTATCCCGGCTCATTGACATCAATAGTACTGCCTTTAATATTATCTTGGAGTAGAAAAGAGAATTGTCCTCTCTACATCTTGTTTAGTGTCCTGTAAAATACAGAGTATCCCAAAAATATGTATGCACATTATAATATGGATTATTAGCCTTGTTATTCATCTTCATGTGTTATGTTTATGAGGGGAGTCTAGTGTGGTCTACACTTAACAGATGATACCATGATTCATATACACAAATGGTGGAGGGTTGATTGAGTTTCAAGCAATGAAAATTCATTGATTGTCTGTATATATCTTTTTGGGACAGCCTGTATCATGAACTGATGTAAGCAATACTCCTGAAGTATCTGCAGTTTTCTTTGCTGGATCAAAGATATTTTGAATTCTTCCTAGATCATCAGACCTAAAGTAGTCATAAAAATTCTTTACAGTTGATTTACTTTGTCTTCGCCATATTACGCTTGTATCTAACACATGCACACTTTATTTTAGTGAGCACACAACTTCTGAGAAACATCTTCCGTCGCCTGGAGTTGTTACCAGAAGAAGAGCAGTCTGTGATATTAACTAAATTCCGAGGAGTAGAGACCTCAAGTCTCCGTGAGCAGAATGAGTTTCTCATGATGCTGCTAAGAGCACACTATGAAGGAAAGCAAGCTCGCCACACTCAGCGAGTTCCTTAATCAGTACCTGGGAGGGAGTACCATCTTCATGAAGGCCAAACGTTCCCTCACAAGCTCATTTGATCAGCTGCTGAAGCGCAAGGGCTCACGAGATGATTTTGGACCAGTTGTGAAAGAATTGAGTAAGGTAAAATAGCATGTTACTGGATCAGTACCTGAAACTTAAATTCTGCCGTATTGCTTCTTTCAAGTACTTCAAAATAATTTCGCTCATGTTTCGTCATGCTGCCACTATCATAGTCTCTTCTTATGATGGGGTGAGACTTTGTCTCTGTGGAACTGTGGCTGCTAATGGGCCCATTCTCCATCCCCCAGATGATACATGAGTGAAATTATTTTGAAGTACTTGAAAGAAGCAATACGGCAGAATTTAAGTTTCAGGTTATTGCGCTGTGCAGTCTGGTCGATGTTAACCAACGTTTCAGAGGTCATACTGCCTCTGTCATCAGGGCGATGAGTATGAAGATTTCTGTCTTCTGGGTTCTTGCGCTGTGTAGTCTGGTCGATGTTAACCAACGTTTCAGAGGTCATACTGCCTCCATCATCAGGGCGATGAGTATGAAGATTTCTGTCTTCTTTGTTGTTGCGCTGTGTAGTCTGGTCGATGTTAACCAACGTTTCAGAGGTCCTACTGCCCTCGTCATCAGGGCGATGAATTCATACATACGTACTTAGTTACTCAGTTGATTACTTAATCAGTTAGTCACGTAGATAGTTGGTAGTTTAGTAAATCAGTTATGAGGTTAGTTAATCAGCCAATAATATCGTCAGTCAGCTAGTCAGTGAAGTAGCTACAAATTCTTTTCTCATTACACTTGAACTCCGCTAATTTAGTGTGGTTTTTAAATTAATGTAGTATTGAAGCTTCTCTGCTAACTCAACTGTTAGTAAAGCAGACCACGAGTACGTGAACCACGTGAAATGTGTGCTTCTCCATTACAGTCGCTGTGATGTAATATGCATAAGGCCTGTTAACCAGAAATCGGTTGCAGTGGAATTGTCTGCTTCTCGCTGTTTCGTTTCTCTGATTTAACTGCCTCTCGTAACTATGCATCTCATGTGAAAAATGTAATTTCGGATTAATCTTTCTCTTTCAAGATTAAGTTTTAGTATGAAGGTGTCTAAATGAATATTTGGTCTCTTTACTAGTTTGTTTCTAACGCACTAGTCATAATGAATGCTTAAATATAAAATTAAATTTTCTTTTTTAGGCAATACGCCATGATCCCTTATAAGGAATATTTCGAAAAATCCAAGAGTATACGTACATTTTAAATCACATAAATAATTTGTTAAACTTCTGATAAAATTTGGTATTTAGATATGGACATTGGGCGACAGAGACAGAAGAAGGACTGAGAAATTTAAAATAATTTGCTCGATATAAACAGACAAATAAAAATAAATGGTGTTAATAAAGTAATTCAATACAGCGTATAGGAGGCGAAGAACAGAGAATGTGGATAAAATTAGTAAAGATAAATAGCCCGGTGTGGTATGGAATTATAAATCTAAGAAGAAAAATGAGACCCTGACAATGGTGTAAAGTGGATCATAGGCCGGTGCAGGTACTCATTTTTTTAAATTTAAGAGTATCTGAAGAATACGAAACGCAAAACTATCAGTGTGCATGGTTTAGGGCGTTGTCGATGTACTTAATTTTGTCTTGGTGTGTACTGGAAATACAACGGGATTAAATTTCTCAAGTCTCGAAGCACAGTTATGGTACCATCATTGTGTTTTACAACAAAGCATTTCTGCTGAATGCTCCATATACTAAATTCTTATTTAATAATCGAGTAATGATAATTTTTTGAGCTCAGAGTAAATCTCACAGAAGTGTTTCTGTGAGAAATTTGACAAATGAATTACCATGGAAACCAGATGCAAAGGAACGAACGGGTAATTTAATTTGCAGTGTGTTTGTATTGCTGTGTACTGTACCATCAGGCACCTCTGGCCTCTGATAACCTATCGAGGGCAGGACTTTAGATGCGAGTAACTACAGCGTGAAATTTCCATTTTCCTCTCAATGATAGGATGAGAGTAAAGATAAAATTGTTGCCCAGTAAAGGGGACGTGCGACTTACCGGGACATTCGAACCTAGGTCGGGGGTGGTGGGTCATTTCAACCTAGTCGGCTGTCAGGGGAAGGCACTGCGGTTTCGAACCCAAGACATGAATGAATAGACTAACAAGCGATTCAACTCTGAACCATTTACATACTCCCAATATCATAATTTAGTCGCATGTGAAATAACAGGAGTTTATAGCAGAGAAAATCGATCATGAATACTAGGTTGAGATTTGGAAGAAGTTTATTGTAATCTGTGACAAGATTCCGTACCGGCATTGCCGTATAGAAACGGACAAATCCAGCAAAACACAAAATCTGTCTTTTGTAACATTTTTCGTGTTTTTAATACCTCCAGGAGAATGTTGAGTAAGCAAATCAGATATGATGTTTTCACGGCGGTGAGTCTGAAGATGGCTGTCTTCTGGGTTGTTGCGCCGTGTAGTCTGGTAGAATATTACCGACGTTTCAGAGGTCTAACAGACTACACTGCGCAACAACCCAGAAGACAGCCATCTCCCTAACCAAATGAAGCAAAATATATGTCCTTTTCTTTTTCCATCTTCTTCATGTCTCATTCGTTATTCTACTCATGTACCCGAAATTCGTTAATGTTAGAAGGATAATAAATGAACAAAAGTTACATTTACAAAGAAGCTAACTGGACTTAGTCTGTATTCTTTTATCAAAATGTATGAGATAGTCTTCAGTAGGGGATCCACGGTGACAGAAATGTTGAGGAACACTGAATTAAGATACAAAGACAGGCGTACAAATGACTTTTATAAATCACTCAGTATTATTGTTGAAGTTGTGATATTTCTTGTACCTCCATTCCTTTTGTAAGACAATTCAGGATGAACTTTAAAAGTATAATCAGAAAGTAAGTAAGTAAGTAAATCGTCCCACTATACGCCATGTAGGCGTTTGGGGGGAGAGGAGGTATAGCTCCTCTCTTCCTTGACCTCGGCACTAGATGGGGGTGAGTGGACAGCATCACGCCCCGGCCGACTTTACCCCCGGGAAAGGAACCCGGTACCCATTGTAGAGGAGGCTGGGTGGGCCCCAGAGGCTAGAGGAAAAATCCTCTGCCCCCGTCGGGGATCGAACCCCGGTCGTCCATCCCGTAGCTAGTCACTATACTGACTGAGCTATCCCGGGAGGTGTCGGAAAGCAGTGGTCCCCTCTTTCCACATGTCCTTCTAGTCTCGACATTTAAATGTTAACCGAGTCGGCATGACAACCACGCCTATCTAATGGTTTATGCTGGACTCAATTGCACGTCTGTGACATTATCTGTAATTGGGGGAATATAATATCATCTGTTCACTCCATTATCCACCCACTTATAACTTGCACATATGACGCTTAAATTTATTCGGTGGTGGCGAAAGATTTTCTTGCCTCATATTGGAGTATGTAATGATTACATTTTTGTCTCTGTACGAAAGTTGTTAAACTACCCTCTTCTCACAACTACATGAACGTGGTAATTGAAAGGGAATCTTTGGCAGATTAATGCTTTGTGTTTTCAAGAATAATTTCTTGGCATTATCTGAAATTTACGCTAGTGGGTTTGTAATGATTCAAATATACGAGATTATGGAGATAGGATTTCTTACAAAAGTGCTCTGAAATAATAAATGCACATGCACATTTCGTCGTAGGCCAATAACTGGTAGATTTTTGAGCACTTACGAGCGGTTCTTTATTAGTAATAGCCTAAATAACTGTTTGTATTACACAATTGCCTTTAAATTAATTTTACATTTGTGGGAAATGTAAATATCTCTAAGGTTATAATGGAAAAATTAAGGTTTCTGTATATAACTTAGAGGCCATAACATCAGTTATCCTAATATTTTAATATTTTCCGTCAAATCACAATTTTTAATAAGATAATAAAATATAAAATATTTAAAATATCATTTCACGTTCCGTATCGAATGATCGATTTACAAGTTGGAACGTTACAACTTGTAAATCGATCATTCGATATTTTAAATATTTTATATTTTATTATCTTATTAAAAATTGTGATTTGACGGAAAATATTAAAATATTAACTTAATTCACAATATGACGGAAATATACTATCTTATTAGTTATCCTATTAACGTGTATAAATTAAATTATGTAATGAAATACATTAGTATTGACAAGGCTCGTGATAAATCTGTGTCTGAAATCATATAAAAATTTACATAATAATTTTTCTTTTCAGTATTTTTTTTTACGAATATTGCAAAAAAATATATCTTCTTTCTTAAAAATTGCCGAAGCCAACCTAGATATATCACACAAGTCTTTATCAACGTTTGCTTAATGCATATAACTACATGCATATTGGATTTATCTTCTGCGTTTGCCGTTTATAAAACTTTATAACGACGTAAGCGGTACACTTTAGCCCCTTAACAGATACTGCATTAAAAACAACCTAATTATTCTTAATTATCATTTAATTTAAATCGCCAAAATGATGTACTACATTAGAAATCTTTTACATTATTTGCCGCCGTAAGAGCCAAAGAAGACTGCGTTCATTAGGTCTGTACTTTATATGGCGGCCTAGCGACGGTACAGCGATTCAGACATCGCTTAAAATATTATATGGTCTCCTAGTTGCAGCCGGGCAGGTAGATTGGAAGAAATTTTAGGGAGATCAAAGCTTGTACACGAAAAATAAGTGTATGTGTACTTATTTAATAATAGCACAACTAATTGTTATTTTAGAATGGGTTTTATTTGTTTGATAAAAATGAGAAAACAGAATTGTTTCTTTGCTTTCATAGGTTTTCATTTATAGATTCATACAGTGATCGACCTATCGATGTTTTTCTTTTTGTGCTCAGAGTGAAAGTCTCAGCGTTTGATGCAATTGGCTCAACTTTGCATCATAAAAATGCTAATTAGAACTAATAGGAAGCATTAAGTATCATTCCTCTCTTAAGATTTGCAATAAAGTATCGAGTTGAAATCAAGATTTATAAATGCAGTGGTAACAGAATTAGGACTTGGTTTTGTGCGCTTTTCAGGCATTTTCCAGCATTTCTTAATTTTTCGAAAATTTTGAAAAATTTCAAAATTTTCGAAAAATCAAAAATGCTGGAAAATGCCTGAAAAGCGCACAAAACCAAAATTCTTTGAAAAACATTTGAAAGTGATTTTTTTTAAAAAAATACAGTTTGTTCGCTTTTTGAATAATTTCCTGCATATTTTGATTTTTCGAAAATTTTCAAAATTTTGAAAAATTTCAAAATTTTCGAAAAATCAAGAAATGCTGGAAAATGCCTGAAAAGCGCACAAAACCCAAAAATTTTGAAAAATTTGAAAGTGAGTTTTCAAAAAATTTACATTTTGTGCGCTTTTTGAATAATTTCCTGCGTATTTTAATTTTTCGAAAAATTTTCAAAATTTTCGAAAAATCAAAAAATGCTGGAAGATGCCTGAAAATTGCACAAAACCAAATTTTTATTTGAAAAATTTGAAAGTGAAATTTTTCAAAAAAAATACGTTTGGTGCGCTTTTTGAATAATTTCCTGCATATTTTGATTTTTCGAAATTTTTTCAAAACTTTGTAAAATTTCAAAATTTTCGAAAAATCAAAAATGCTGGAAAATGCCCGAAAAGCGCACAAAACGAAATTTTTTTGAAAAATTTGGAAAAAATTTGAAACTGAAATTTTTCAAAAAATTTACGTTTTGTGCGCTTTTTGAATTATTTCCTGCATATTTTGATTTTTTAAATAATTTTTCAAAATTTTGAAATTTTTCTTCAAAATTTTTCTGACCTGATGCTTTGGAGAACCGGACTCTGTCGGAATGCTCTTATATACTATGTCTCTGAGGAACGCGGTCGTTACCTCACACGGCCTCTGATGCGCAGTCTCTGAAAAGACCGGGTGTGGCACTTGGAACTTTTAAAGGCCCGTTTCTCTTCCCAAATAACCTTCTCGGAACCCGTTGCTGCCCGCCATCCCGCTGTCATGGACCAACGTCGGATGCTTACTAAGATCTTGGAGAGTGAAAAGTGTCAGAACGAAGAACAGAGTTATTGCATTAAATTAAATTAAATTAACATTCCTGAAGATTAAGGCACGGAGAAGAAAACTATGACCCACGGGCCGAATGCGGCCCGAGAAGAAATTCAGTCCGAATCTTACGTTGCTTGGATTTTATTAACCACACGATCTGCTATGACATTTACTTCCTCATGCATAGATCTACGTACGTTTGCCGTTTAGGGAGCGCATAGATTCATGAAAGCAGTCAACATGGCTAATATTGTGGGCACTGTTGTTTTTATAATTACATGACATCCACATGCATAATATTTATGTCAAATGTTGTGTCAGTGTGATTTCCATACAGCACCCCTGGAGGTGAAATCCGTAATCTACGACGAATAGCCAACGCGTCTTAATTTACTCGTAGTTTCACCGTACGCTAGCGCCAACTATGCCGTGGTATGGCAACTCGAAGAACCACGCGATTACCCATCATGCATTGCTAGAGAGAGAGAGAGAACGAAGTGGTTGCAGATTTGTTGTTGGCTGTTAGTAGAGAACGCAAGGTCAGGTTGTGCATACGTACAACGACCTATAAAGTGCTCGCCTTGGATTAAATTTTGTGTGATACGCTTGTGGGTGGATAAACATGTGTGATGGTAATACTTCTATTACACGAATGTTTGATATTATGTGCAGTGTTTGTAACTTAATAATAGAATTAAGCGTGTGTATTTGTGGCTGTAAGCTGGACCCACTTTTCTAGTAAACCTGTCACCAGTGACATTGGAGCAGAATGCAAAACAAAGGTAGGAACTCATTTTTAAGTAGAATGTGATGTGTGTTAATTCGCCTTGTGTCGGTCCACACCAAGACTATCAAAATAAAAGCCAGAGAGCCAAACGCATTATATTTTCCGTATATTATGAGAGTAATATGCAATTACCTATGTGTTTTGAAATCAAATTCAGTGATTTTAAACGAAGCTCAAAGGTCTGATTTTTATGGCAGACCAATTTTTTACTACCATGAAGGTACAAAGATGGCTGTCTTAAATTTTGTTCGTGACTATTCAGAATAACTCCCCGAGCAGAAGGACAGCAAGATATGTTGAAACGCTACTGAAGTGTACTAAAAGTTTACTTTAAGCCTGCTGATGCAAACACGGTCTGATATTACTCAGTAGTTTTCTTTCCACAGAGTCATTAACGAAGTTTTCGAAACACATTTCATGCGGTTGTAACACGAGTAATCTTTCAGTAATTGTTGCGTGTAACGTATTACAAATATTTTAATACCAATATTTGCATGATTTTATACCGTCAGTTAAGAGAGGGCAGACTGGCACGTGAGCATTATAAAAAATTGAAAGTGGAACCACGGTTCCCTATTTAACGTTGAAGAACGTTTAACTGTATAAGGTATATTTGTACTGAAATAAAATTCTAATGTATACCTTTACATCGTATCTATACGTGACGTCATCCGCCGACAGCTGATCTAAGTGTTGCCAACGCACTCACTAGAACCGTTCTTTATCACGAAATAAATGGGCCAAAACTCCTAAACCGTGAGAGTTAGCAGAAATCTGTTTGCAGATTTGAAAAGCTCGTGTTTATTTACGTATTTCACTCGCAATATGTCCAGATCTAACTCTTACGCTTTAGACGTGGCAAGCGGTTGAATTTAAGGAACGAGGGTATAGTTAATACGTGTTTTGGGTAATTATTTCAACAATGTGTAAAATATGCATTATAGAATAAAGTAAAGCTCTTAATTTACTCTATGTTACGTAGGTCGTAGGACAGGAACAGCGGTTAAGCCAAAAATACAAAATAAAAGAACCCCCGATTAACCAAAACCTATATTTAATAAAAATTAAATAATCATAGAAATAAAAAGAACAATCATCCCAGGGCTCAGTCTCCGGTTGGGTATACGAATAGACACGTCAAAACAGACCTGCCTTCAACCTTTTTCCTCGAGCTCCTGAGTTTTCCTCCGTGGCATCCCAACAATTACTCCATTCACACACAGAAGAAGGCAATGGCAAACCACTTCTGGATCATCTCTGCCAAGAATGTATATATGTATGAGCAGGTCCCTGACAACCTGAAGAGGTTAGAAGGATCCTGTTCATAATATATGGACCTGTCGTCAGACAGAACACTACAAATAAATAACATATATCGCATCTGGCATCCGTCTCGCAGCGCCTCCAACTTGGCAACGCTGCCACGACCAAGGCCGAATCAACATCACATGACATGAGGCCAGTCCATTGACGTCTGTGCGATGTGCTTGTGGGTATTTCTACTTCTTTCAAACATGGACCATCACGAAGGGATTCATCTGCTGTTGAATACGCAAACCGGGACTTGAAAATAAGAAACTGGGAAGAAATTGTGGAAATATTTGGAGGAGGAGATTTATCTACAGTAGAAAAGAAAGGATTAGCTAAGAAGTGTTTCTATGGCTGCATTTGTGGGGCCGCTTTCCAATATGGCAACTTCATTTTTAATTTTTTTTTTGTTTAGCAATCTATATATCTATCTATATATCACCACTTTAACAGTATATGTAATAATGAAAAATAATAATGTAATTCTGTTCACGATTGCAAAATTTGTGTGAACAGAAATAACTCCTATCTGCGTTGTCACATTGATGCAGTGGTTCAGGGTTGTCCATAATCCCCCCTCTGCATTGTATTCATGCTGTTTGAACGTGGAATTAATTGTTTCTGCAAGAATATCACTGGAGCCAAAACTCGTCTGAATAATATTTTGAAATGCAGTACCTTAAATAGGCCACGAACACTTTAAAATCTTTTGTAATTAATTAATCAGAAATCATTCTGCCGTTTGTTTCAGCAAATGCAGTTGGAGCAGTGGCTTTAAATAAACCAAGGAACAAAAACATTATAACGACGATGTTTAATGTTGCATTGTATCTTTTGTTTTGTCCCTTGAAGCCCGAAACCTGTTTAAATATTATTTATTATTTCGGTCCGTACCGCGAAGAAAACACGACACGTCACCATTAGAAATATCAACTGGTTAACGCTGTTTAAGGAAGTAATCGATATTTATTGTGAGAGTCATACGAAAGCCATAAATAGAAATTGAAGCGTTACTGATTTTTAAATTACGTGGTACATATAGTTACCACTGGGAATTGAAGGGTTAAAAGTATTTTTCAGTGAGAGATTAACATAACGCTGTCTCTACAAACACGGAGAGAAGAAACGATTCCTTAAACAGCGTTAACCAGTTGATCTTTGTAATGGTGAAGCGAAGTGTTTTCTTCGCGGTACGGACTGGATTCTTAAATATCATTCAAGGATTCATTCGCTAACAGCATTCTGACATTTTGCTTCAAATTAGCTTCTTTTCCAGAATTAAATTCTTCAAGATTATTATAATTTTCCTTCAACTGTTTAATGTGCAATATGAGACAGGTAATTTGCAACTTACATTTTCAGTTTCTTCTCCGTCTCCTACCCCGTTCCGAGTAGCCTTATGAGCCGGGATAGCTCAGTCAGTATAGTGACTAGCTACGGGCTGGAAGACCGGGGTTCTGCTGAGGTAATTTGATCCTACCATTTAGTTCTTTTATTATTTTATTAGGCTGAATTTCTTTTTACTTTTCGTTTCAAAATTCTAACTTGTTGTTGTGTTTCGAGGGTAATACTGGGATGTTTACTTCTAGTTCATGGCATACGATATACCTAACTGTTTAGGACAAAGACGTCCGAGGACCTTCGGTTCACAGGAGTCTAAGCGGCAATAGACTGTCGTGAATTGGTTGTAGTCCCAACATTTATGGCGGAAATATGTAGAAAGTTAGTTTAGACTTTATGGTTCAATGTCGCTGGACCTTACGCGTTAAATAGGTTGAGAGAGGACTCTTCAACAAACTTTCGAGGTACAATACAAGTCTGAGATCATCGTCTTGTGGCTAAAGCCAAGTATTATCATCTGCACATCTGTATTTATTCTTAAATAATTAAATGGTATATAAATAAAGTATTATATTCAGCGATAAAGAAAGCTTCTAGTTGTCGGGAGTTACACGCCGTTAACACCCCCTGAAAGGTAAAGTTGTGGAAACACCTCAGTTGTTTGCTCATAATCACAGATTATGAGCTGAAAGTGTGTACAGAAATATCTAAAGTATATCGAAATGCTGAATTTCATTTGTAATGAATCGCACTACGCATTACGTTTATAGCTGTAGTCTGAAATCGAACAGCTAACTAAATCCATTGAACAGAGTTCTCTTAAAGAAGCTTATATTCGATGAGATAGTGAGGAACTGCTCGTAAGTCCCTCTGCTGAGTCACATGACTCCAATGTACATCTTCCCATCTCGTTTATTTAAAGAAATGTTTCAATAGCCCCCATCTAATTCTTGATCTTCACGTTGGTGTCTTCCCATCAAGTATTCGAACACGGTTTTATGTGATATAATCATGTGTCCCACACACATTATTCGTTCAGACCTAATCCTCCTTGATTTTTAGCTTAATATTTACTAGAGGTTACAAAAATGAAATCTTGTCATTAATTTTTTTATTTTCCAGTCTGACCTCCTTCTTTCTTGGATCTAAATGTTATCCAAAGAGCCCTGTTCTAAAATACGCTGTATTTTGTTTGTGCCAATTTCTTGCGTGTACATTTTGCTAAAGCCCATGTACGTACACATATAAGCATTCCAGGTTTACACGTCGGGAATTATTATTATTTAGTGTTCTGTCTGACGACAGGTCCATATGAACAGGATCCTTCCATCCTTTTCTCGGACTGGGACCTGTTCATATACGTTCTTGGCAGATGATCCAGAAGTGGTTTGCCATTGCCTTCTTCTGTGTGTGAATGGAGTAATTGTTGGGATGCCACGGAGGAAAACTCCGTGTTGCCTAGACCACGACCTTGCCCAACACAAGTTATAAATTCGGGCACCCGACACCCCAGGATTACAAGGCCAGCGTTCTAACCGCTAGACCACCTCATCTTATTATTATTTAGTGTTCTGTCTGACGACAGGTCCATATGAACAGGATCCTTCCATCCTTTTCTCGGACTGGGACCTGTTCATATACGTTCTTGGCAGATGATCCAGAAGTGGTTTGCCATTGCCTTCTTCTGTGTGTGAATGGAGTAATTGTTGGGATGCCACGGAGGAAAACTCCGTGTTGCCTAGACCACGGCCTTGCCTTATTAATTGAAGCATTTGATTAATTGATCCCGTAACGAGACATGTAATCACATTTGCCCCTCCTCTGTACCGGTACAGCCTACCGTGCCATTTTCAAAACGCCTTCTTTACCTAAAGGTCGTCGAATGTTGTACACTAGATCTAGGATGCGAGAGAGACAGCTCTGACAGTCGATTTCATATTACAAGTGAGTGAGGTATCAGTTGTATTTACTGAAAGGTACGTTGAAAGCCGTAATCAAGAATGCTAGTGAGTTGGGCGTCATCGCCCGCGATTTGCAGGAACAGCGGGAAATTCCCCATTCAAACAGCGTTCGATCTACACCCGTCCATAATTTTCACATACTTGTAGATATTATAACTAAATCCGTCGAGCTGAACCGTCCTTGAGAAGCTGATAATCTCTCAGCCGATTAAAGCAATTGTTCGCGTGTTGTGGAACTGGAATGTTCATTACAGTGTTCATAAGAGCCCCTCATTGGTCGTTATTCTGAGCCACACGAACCCAGTTCATACGTTCACAGCCTGTTTCTAAGTTATCCTCCCGGGCACGGCTAGGTGTCCCAAATGGTCTTTTCCTTCATGTTAAAATGGCGATTGATAAAGATCTAATAGTCACATAGACGTATAGACTAGAAAGTATGATAGATTCATCTTTACATGTTCGTGTTATAGAATTTGCAATTGCCTAATCGTTTTCCGAATGCATTTCTTGTTACTTTTCATAACTTTTTGGAATTTATGTTAATTTATTGCATATTTAGATGTGCTGTCGAGACGCTAATCACGTAAATTCCTTCTAAATGTAGGTAATATTTAGAGCAAAATCAAGTGTTGCTCTAAATATACGTACATTTAGCTGTCCTTTCGTATTATGCACGTATTTTACGATAACTTTTATTGAAACCTACCAATTTAAAAATTAATGCAGATCAAACACGAGGAAATACATATATTTATTTTAAATTTATTAATTCCGGCTCTGATAAGATCTTCCCGCTTTACCATTTGGAATGAAACACCTGATATTTATTGAATAACAGGTTGGGAGGTGACCGCCACGGTGGTCTAGCGGTTAGAACGCTCGGCTTGTAATACTGGGGTCCCGGTGGTGCCCGAATTTATAACTTGTGTTGGGCAAGGCCGTGGTCTAGGCAACACGGAGCTTTCCTCCGTGGCATCCCAACAATTACTCCATTCACACACAGAAGAAGGCAATGGCAAACCACTTCTGGATCATCTGCCAAGAACGTATATGAACAGGTCCCAGTCCGAGAAAAGGATGGAAGGATCCTGTTCATATGGACCTGTCGTCAGACAGAACACTACAAATAAAATACAGACGGATTAAAACAAATAATTAATATAATATTCACAATATGACGCAATTACACTATCTTATCAGACGTACGCCGCTCTCGCACTACGAAAACTCTTTTATAGAAGCTTAGCAGCCAAGAGACGTGGAAACTAAGCGAAAGGATTCATAATTCATATGACAGCCTAACAGAGGATGCGTGATATTAAAATATGACGAGAATCGATCTCGAGCCGGAGAGAAGGAAAATCAGCGCTTCTTGTGTCTACGTGCTCTTTCGTTCGACTCTCAAGAGTCCATGTGCGTTGTTTGATCTTAGTTTACGAAAAAGATCAAGATGGCTGCCTCCATCAAGGCGATGAGATTCAGGTCAACATAATTTAACCTCGCCCTGGAATATCTATATTAACGTCTATACTTGATCTTAACACACGCGGTTCAATTTGTTTGTACGAATGATTTATCATTTATTGGTTTCATTGACATAAAAATGTTAATTTTCACCGGAATTAATTCCATCCTGACTCGAGTAATTTTGTTGCTACTCTATGCTGTGTAATCTGAGCAGTTACGTGAATTAAGAATAAGCAACGAATCCGATTAGTTTAATTTCATGTTAATATTTTTGCTGTTTCTAAATGATTACAATAAACTTTCAGCCCTTCTCAATTCTTTAAATCCCAGTGGTAAATGTATATACCATCTGCTTTAATAATAACTATCTTAATTTTGTATTTATGGATATCATATGATTCTCACTTTAACCCTTTGAAGCCGAAGATCGTCTGAATATTATTTACGAATCCAGTCCGTACCGCGAAGAAAACACTACACCTCACCATTACGAAAATCAGCTGGTTAACCCTTTGAAGCCGAAGCTCGTCTTCATAATATTTACGAATCCAGACCGTACCGCGAAGAAAACACTACACCTCACCATTACGAAAATCAGCTGGTTAACCCTTTGAAGCCGAAGCTCGTCTTCATAATATTTACGAATCCAGACCGTACCGCGAAGAAAACACTTCACTTAACCATTACGAAAATCAGCTGGTTAACCCTTTGAAGCCGAAGAGAGAGAGAGAGAGAAGAGAGAAAGTGGGGGGAGTAGCGATAGGCACTACTGCAATAAATGGGGGAGGGGTATAAAGTTGGTTGTGGGCTACGAAGGTTCCCAGGCAGTGCCCGCTCGTCCTTCTGGTATGAATAAGTTTAGTGAGGACAAGGGATTTAGGAGACAGGATGGGGTAAGAAATAGGGTAGGGGGGAGTTGATTCGGGTCTTTGCGTTAATTTTGAATTTTGATATTGGCCTTGGGGGTGGCGTTAGGAATAATTTACGTTAATTTTTTTTTGGGGGGGGGGCTACTATAGAGCGGAATTTTGATATTACTCTGAGAGGGCTGCATGGGAGGCATGCAGAGCAACGTGGAGTTTGGGTACCAACTCAGCATTTGCTCTAGTACTGAGGAAAACCACGGAAAACCTTGGTCGAGTTGGCCGGTCGCAGGACCTTCCGGATGCGTGCTGCTGACTTCTAGCCAGCAGTCCGGTATTTAAAATCGCGAGCCCTAACGGTAGCCTCAGTCCGTGCGCTTCCTTTATTAAAAACTGATACATTGTTTTTTTCTTTTCATTTTTACAAAGATTTGTTTTGGATAAGAAACGACCAACTTGGCTCGTTGCTTATCCAATTACAAAAAAGTTTCAATCCATATTCCATAAATCATTTTTCCATTTTCTTGCCGTGGTCGTCTTGTCTTGTGTCCGTTGGTTCACGGTCGGTCCAGCGTAGGGGAGTGGTCGATGTGACCGCCTATGGACTGGACTCTCCGGGGTACCTATAACGGGCTGGTGGTGCACTGTAGTGGGGGCTACAAAAGAAAAGCCGAGGTTTAGCTGCGTTTATGCAGGAGGTGAAGGAATTTTAAGGTGTGCTGTTGGGCTAATGTTACAGAACAATGTACTACAGAGGCAATCCTCTGACCGTTTATTGAGCAAAAGGATTGGAGGATTTCGCGGGTTGGGTCACCTCGCAAGAAGGGCTCGGGGGCGGAGGTATTTGTCAATGCTGGGATCGTACTGTCCTAGCTCTTGAATTTGACTGTTGTAGCTGATGGCCGATTTCAAGTAGAGCCTATTCGCTAATCCTTTAATGTAATTCTTGATCAACGGCATTCCGGTCTGTTCGTGTAGGGTACTAATTGGAGTAACCCGTGGCAATTTGGTTATTATTCTGAGGACTTTGTTCTGAAATGTCTGAAGTTTTTGTAAATGAGTTTTAGCAGCGTAGCCCCAGGCGGGGGAGGCATACGTCAGTATGGACCGGAGGAGTGATTTATAGATCATTAACGATAAATTTACATCCATTCTGGAGGATTTATTGAGTAAAGGAAATAGTTGCCTCAGTCTGAAGTTTGCTGTACGGAGAATGGATGATATGTGGGCCTTGTACGTCAATTTGGAATCTAGAATGACACCCAGATATTTGGTTTCGGAGGTAAAAGCTACGGTTTTATTAAAGATTTTTACGGTGGGAACAGTGCAGCGATAGTCGCGTAAACGTTTTGAGAACACCGTTGTGGTGCACTTGTCAATGTTGATCTGAATTCTCCATCTCCGAAACCAGGGTTCCAGAAGGCCTATTGCTCTGTTTAATTTCGTTATCGCTATGTCTAATTTTCCTGAGCGAGCACTGATATTTGTGTCATCTGCATAGATTGAGATGGACACGTTGGAGTCATTCTCAATGGATGGGATGTCATTTATGTAGATGTTAAAAAGTGTTGGCCCGAGTAGGCTACCCTGGGGAACGCCGGCCCTGATGGGGCGGCAGCTTGAGTGAGAGCTCCCATGTGAGACAAAAAATGAACGGTTCTGGAGGTAACTGTGAATTACGTGGATTAGGTGAGGCGGAATTTTGGCTTTAATGAGTTTTGCTATTAGCCCCGTGATCCAAACTTTATCAAATGCTCGTTCTATGTCCAGGAACAATGCCACTGTAGCTTTCTTATAGTTAAATCCGTGAGTGATTCTCTCTATATTTCTTAATAGTGTGTGCGTTGTGGAATGTCCACGTTTAAAACCATACTGGTCATTTCTGATAATGTGGAGCTCCTTAAGTTGAAAATTTAGTCTTTTTAAGATGATTTTCTCAAAAACTTTGCCTAGGGAATTTAATAAACTTATTGGCCTATAATTTAATGGGGAGGCATGGTCCTTTTTTGGTTTTGGGAGCATGATAACTTTAGCGTTTTTCCACTGGGTAGGAAAATAATTTGAAGCTAATGACTTGTTAAATATTTTTGCAATAAATCTGAAAACAGGCCGTGGCAGTTGTTTTAGTACTATGTTCTGAATCCCATCAGGGCCAGGAGCCTTGCGGGGTTTAAGGTGGCGGATAATCCATTCGACCTCGCAATGGTTTGTAAGCCTTACGGAGGCCTGCGGAGGTTGCATCAGGAAGTCGGTAACTACCTGCTCTGTGCTAACGGTGAAGTTGGTGTCTACGTTTGGGTTCGTTTGGAATATTTCTTCTAAAGTATCAGCAAAAATATTCACTTTGTCTTGGTTGGTAATTGCAACGTTGCCATTGTGTTTCAGGGGTGGGATTTTTGTGCCCGTGTTTGTGAGGCTTTTTGTTATCCTCCACGTGTCTTTAGTGTTGGTAGTGTCGAGGCCTTGGAGTGTTTGCTGCCAGGTGTTCGATATTTGATCTTTGATGGCGGAGTTAATTTTCTGTTTCAAGGCGTTGATGAGAGGCCGAAGCCTGATGTCGTGGGTTCTTTGCAACTGATTTCTCAGTTTGTTTCTTTCTTGGATGAGAAGTCGAGTGGCTGCTGCAATTTGCATTGACCTGAAAGTTCTCCGTCTGAGCGGAATAGAGTGGTGCATGGCCTTATTCAGAACGTCTGTAAGGTGGTCAACAGCTGTATCAATCTCACTGTTACAGCAGTTCCCGTCTACGCACTGTGTGTTTAGGTTTTCAGAAATGTAATTTTGAAAAAGATTCCAATTGGCTTCGCTGTAGACGAATGTATGTTTTAATTCGTCTGGTTCTAGTGGACCACGTATTCTAAGAAGAACTGGGTTGTGGTCGGATGTCGAAAGACTGCCTTGTGTGCGTATTGAGTGGCTGGAAAGCACGTTACTGATTATGGCAAAATCAAGTATATCGGCTTCACCAGGATTACAATCTGGAAAGTGTGTGGGGTGGGATGGAGCCGAAATTACGTAATTACTTTTATAGTAGTGTTTTAGAAGTGTCTGCCCCGCTACATTGTTCTGCCGAGCGTTCCAGGTTAAATGCTTGGCGTTGAAATCGCCTGCTAGAATTACTTTGTTTCCGGTTTCCAAAAGATGGTCCAGGTCACTCTCTATAATTCTGCCCGGGGGGTTGTAAATAGAGATTAGTACTATTGTTTCCCTATTGATGTTAACTTGGATAGCTGTCGCTTCCATGTGTTGGAGGGGGGGAAGGGGAATCTCCGAATGCTTGAAGCCCTGGCGAATTAGAATGGCCGTTCCGCCACCCCTCTGATTTAGCCTGTCAGACCGGAATGTCGTGTAGTTTGGGCACTTAAATTTTGTTGCAGATTGTAAATGAGTTTCATTAATTAGAGCTATGGGGATGTTATTGGTTTCCAAATAATCTAATAGTTCTGATTTTTTAGTCTTGACGCCTCTGGCGTTCCAGAACAGGATGTCAGTGTGGCTGAGGGACCTACCCATGATTAGGAAGACCGAGGAGGGTGGCTAGGAAGTTATTAAAGATTATTGGGAGGGCGCTCTCATAAGGGTGCTGCATGAATTGTAAAAGCATTCCCGAGATGGAAGATAGAAGGTACTGGAAAGAGAAGTTCGGATTGAAAGTCCGAACAATTTCGACAAATTCTCGTGTCTGCTGCTGGGTGTGAGGATTTCCGAGTCTCAGACCCGCGGGAGGGTGTGGGTATTGTTGGGTGCGTTCATGAGATGTGTGTGTCTCTCTCTGGCTCGTGTGTTCTTCTTTTCCCTGCCTGAGCGGTTCTGTGTTATTCCCCTTAGTTGCTTTGGTCTTGAGGCCTGAGGGCCTAGATTTTGGGCCGAGAGATGATTCGGCATGTGTGACGTCCTGCGCTACTACAGAGAGAGCGGGACAGACTGGTCCGTCCGGAACCGGCGAAGATCTGCCTGTTACAGAATTCGGAGGCTTGCTCGCTGCAGCCTGTGTTGATGTGTTGGACCGGACGCAGCAGGGACAATTAGCACTGTGTGCAAGCCGGGCGTGTTGTTGTATGATGTGCGGCTGTGGGAAATGATAGGGAGAATAAAGGTCCCGTGGTTGATGGAAGCTGTAGGGATGTGGTGGAGGCTGTGTTAGTTGCGAGCTGACGAAGTTCAGTGGCCTGCTCCAGGCATTTGCAGCACCCATAGGGGGGAAGTCACGGAACGTTTTGGGGGGCGGTCGCTGGGGTTGAGCTGAGACCCGCGCTCCAGCAATTCTTTTTTAATTTTCCTGCGGAGGTCTGCTTTTCGTCTCCCTCTCCATGAGGTCACGGAAGAAGGGACACCCTCTGTACTTGGAGCCGTGCTCCCCGATCTTGCACAGAGCGCAGGTCGGCACGAAGTTTGGGAGGAATCTATTTTCACATTGCCACGAGCAATGTTCCTCCGCGCAGTGGGCACAGGCCGGAGGGGCCTGACAGTTTGTCGCCACGTGGTAAAACTGTTGGCACCGTGCGCACTGAGGCGGCACGGTTCGCCCCTTATAAGGTTCGACAGAAATTTTTATAAAACAGAGATGGGACAGCTGAGAGATCTTTTGACTCTGGGGAACGTTGTCCAGTTCGACTATATGCATTGGCAGAGGGGTTTTATCTCTCCAAGCGGTCATTGGGATAACGGTTTGAACTGCCAGTCCCAGTGCGATCAGTTCGTTTTGGATGGTTTTTGGGGGGGGTGGTTGGCGGAATGCCTTTTATGACCACTTTGAAGGGCTTGGAGTCGTTCGATCTGAGTAAATTGAACGGCACCTTGTTGTCTTTCAAGAAGGTTTGAAGGTTCAGATAGTCCTTGTATGTGGACGTTTGACAAGCGATTCCGGACTTTATTCTGTGAGAAGTGAAGCCCAGCGGCTGGAATTTTGTATGGAAGTCCTTGTTGAGCCGGGTCATGTCACCTTCATAGTGGTGGTGAATGATTACCGGTGGGATTTTTGCTCGCGGGGCGTTTAAGTAGTGGTTATTGGCGGGTCCTGTCTTCCCAGAATCACGGGTCTCAGGGGTGGGAGAAGAAGGTAACTCAGCGTTAATTGCTTCGTCAGTTATTGCGGGCGTTGGAGGTGCTCTTTTTAATTTCTTTTTGGTGGTAATGACAGTGAAGTCATCTCCCTCCACAATTTCCTCCGGATTCAACAGGTCAGAGGACGCTGTAGCAGAGTCTGTCGCTTTCTGCGCACTGACCTTATCAATTTTAGTCCCGCCTTGGGAACAGTGGACCTCCGCCTCTACGATTAAAGTTTTAGTGCCAGAAGGGCCTGCTACTGGCGAGGTTGCCGTTGCCCTAGGTCCTTCTTGACCCTGTGGCCAAATTGACGTTATTTCGGTGTCCGAAATTTCTGACGACGAACTCTCGAAGTCAGTAGTTAACGGGGACCGAGGTGTGCGTTTTGCCTGTTTTTTCTGTTTCATGTCTTTATCTGTTTTATTAGTTAGTTTCGTTTTGGTTCGTCGGCCTGAGGGGCCGGAGACGTCTAGCATTCTCTTTACTCCCTGCGGGTTAAGTCTCACCACCTTGGGTTTCACCATCCTGACTCACGCGGTGTACTCACCAACACCCCGCCTGCCAGGAGGTGGAAGCCCCTAACGCTTTCCTCTGCACTTAGCTTTGGTATGCCCGGTTTGGAGGGCACCAGCCCGCCAGACCTTGCTTCTGCGTTGTCCCTTTGCTTATGCTGTCACCGTCAGGTTTCGGTAATCGCGGGTGGGCACGGCGTAAGCTGGCGTCCTATTCTTCTCCGCTGCTCGATGATCCCTCGAAGGACCAAGTCAGAGTGCCTGGCCGGGCTTTACAGTCCTCACTACCTGAAGACCGCCGCACGACTGTGTTTTGTTGCTTGAAACCCAAACACGAGAGAGAGAAGAGAGAAAGTGGGGGGAGTAGCGATAGGCACTACTGTTATAAATGGGGGAGGGGTATAAAGTTGGTTGTGGGCTACGAAGGTTCCCAGGCAGTGCCTGCTCGTCCTTCTGGTATGAATAAGTTTAGTGAGGACAAGGGATTTAGGAGACAGGATGGGGTAAGAAATAGGGTAGGGGGGGAGTTGGTTCGGGTCTTTGCGTTAATTTTGAATTTTGATATTGGCCTTGGGGGGTGGCGTTAGGAATAATTTACGTTAATTTTGGGGGGGGCTACTATAGAGCGGAATTTTGATATTACTCTGAGAGGGCTGCATGGGAGGCATGCAGAGCAACGTGGAATTTGGGTACCAACTCAGCATTCGCTCTAGTACCGAGGAAAACCACGGAAAACCTTGGTCGAGTTGGCCGGTCGCAGGACCTTCCGGATGCGTGCTGCTGACTTCTAGCCAGCAGTCCGGCATTTAGAATCGCGAGCCCTAACCGTAGCCTCTGTCCGTGCGCTTCCTTTATTAAGATTTAATACATTTTTTTTCATTTTTTACATAGATTTGTTTTGGATAAGAAACGACCAACTTGGCTCGTTGCTTATCCAATTACAAAAAGTTTCACTCCATATTCCATAAATCATTTTTCCATTTTCTTGCCGTGGTCGTCTTGTCTTGTGTCCGTTGGTTCACGGTCGGTCCAGCGTAGGGGAGTGGTCGATGTGACCGCCTATGGACTGGATTGAAACCCAAGATCGTCTAATTAATATTTAAGAATTCAGTCCGTACCGCGAAGAAAACACAACACTTCACCATTCCGAAGATCATCTGATTAACCTTTTGAAACAGAAGATCGTCTAATTAATATTTAAGAATTCAGTCCTTACCGCGAAGAAAACACAACACTTCACCATTACAAAAATCAACTGGTTAACGCTGTTTAAGGAAATAATAATCGCCGTTTACATTGAAATTCGAATGTAACAGATCAATACATTCTGTGGGCAAAATCCTAGTAAATTAGTCGTTATATCAGGTGGTTACGTACAGGTATTACTGCGTCTTAAAGGTTTAACAAGAGTCTTTAAAGTATATATTCATTCAGACGTGACTCCTGTAATGATAATGACCAAACATTCGTTTGTGTTTAGAAAAGTTTAGTAGATTTTGGTTGGGTTTAGTCAATTACTTTTAACCCCTTTTAAGCCTAAAGTCGATATATCTCGTTTATATTTTGAGGTTCGACTTCAGAGGATTCGATATCAGGTCATTTTTTTTAATTATCTGAAAAAAATTTTGGAAGTGATTTTGTAATTTTAATTGCGTATCAACTTAAGCTACAATACAAGAATCAAACAATAATGAAATGTAAATAAAAAAACCCTAGAAATAAAACACGAAACGAGACGTGTGTTCGGGATTCCCGTAACACGGAACACGAAAATACCTGGAATAATACACGAGAACCGGTTTTATTCGTGCTGGCATGACGTAACAACGACACCAGCGCCGCACGCGGTGTATTATTAATGTTGCACGTCCCGTAGTTTCATTATTGTTATATGCAGGTAATGTAAGTGGAGTAGTTTCAGGGGCAATTCAACAGGGACTATTTCCGATTCAACACACGTTCCGAACACAAAATCAATCCACTGGGGCATTTTCTGTCCTTCGTCAAACGTCGAATGTTTTACTTGTTCTGGAATAAAGATTAAATTTGATACGTCTGATTCCACGAACACCTCAGAACACAGAGAAATGGAAAAAAAAAAGTTTCATATTTCCTGTGTACAGTTTTACGTTGTCGTATTCTTCGTCTGAGCAAATATAATCAGAACGAAGTTACTTACGGATCTTTATCGTAGGCCTATGGAGTGTAAAATAAATTTAATTAAAACAATATCGCAACTTTTATACGTCTCCGCTGTATGGTCGTCGTTATATAAACTACAAATAAAAATACGAGCTTTAAAAAAGTAGGTGCTACACGATTCAGTCCAAGGAATTATTCCTCTTAACTGGTTCTAATAATTCTCGGATTTTATGTCTCTCGAGATTGCATTTTGTGGTGTTCCACGTGGCACACACGTGGGGAGCGACAATTGCACGTACACATTCATACGGAAACATAACTAAACTAGACATGATAATGTTAAAATAGAATTGATCTTTAATCCATTGCGACCCCTTTTAAATACCACTACTGCTCTCTCCAGTTCTATTTAAATTCAACTACTATTATGAACTGGTTCGATTTTCTTTTATAACTTGCATTAAATGGAAGGAACGTTGCTAAATATGTTCTGAGAGGATCACAGTTCCTTTTTGTTTGAATACTGACCGTGTGAAATATTTTTCATGGACTGTACCACAGGCGCCTTTCTGTTTCCTCTCGTTTGGTAGAGAATAAATCAAAGCCAAGTCGATGGATTGGACTTCGGTGACGTCTAAACATCTCGTATTGCACGCAGATACACGATGCATAAGCATTGGGTTTCATATTCTCAGAGCTAGGCTTTCTTTCGGGCTGATTGTTTTTGAAAGTTCAAGACCAAAGAATGCTTGATAAGAAGACGAAACAATATGCACATGTCTATGTGACAAAGATAATTAAAAAAATATAATTTCCAATTAGGAAGATGGGACATTTGTTTTATAACTTTATCAAATATAAAATACTTCTAAGTAAGTACCACAGCGACACACACGATGATATTACGTCTCTATATGATGTATGGCAAAACACTTGGTGTGGAATCCTGGCTTCCTTTAGATGCGTGTCCGAATAAGACGACTTTCTCTCCTGTCCCTTTCAGTAGTAGAGGGTACACGAAGTCTTACCAGGAAGACTAGGATGGAATAATATGCTGACACAGTTGGACTCCAGATCACGTAACATTTCCTAAAATACGTGGCGGACTCAGTCCGACATCGGACCGGAACTCGGATATTTAAATGTTGGACTCAGTCCGAGAGAGACCGCAAAGGGTTGAAATAGGGTATGGACTGGATTCAACCCTTTGCGGTAGAGTCCAGTGGCGACCTTTTGAGAACACGGCAGTGAACCTTCGGGAATGTTAAAAGGCTCCAAAGTTTTTGTCCAAATGATAAAAGACTATCAGCTTTTGTCGAAAGATTGTGCTCCTTGCAGTAATTTAAATTTTCAGTAGCTCAGAATAGAAGTTTGTACATTTATTAGTGCTCCAAAACACGTATGTTGTTTTAGCAGTTGGTGCTGCGTACTTAATGAGATACGAACCAACGCTTGTGCAGGTCCGTAGTCGTAAACTCACAGGCTTGACATTGTCCTAGAAGAGGTGAATTGGTCTGATTTTGGACGGAAATAGATCACGTGTATTAACATGTTAACTGCAGACTCGTAGGACATATAATAAATCACGTGAGAAATTATGATAATGCGATTGGTAGACGATTAAATTCTGGAAATTCGTGTTATTAAATTCCAAATCTCTTTTTATTCCGTCAACTTTACAAAGTGCTGGAGATCAAGATGTAGTCCTATTAGGATAATGTCGTCTAGGGCAGGGGTTCTCACCCCTTTTTCGCTGGCGTACCACTAATTCTAATTAAACTCATTAAATTTACCACTAACCAAATGCGTTCAGGGAAAACTTATTTATCTTTTGATTTACTTACTTAGTTCGCGGACCACCAGTGGTACGCTAACCATAGGTTGATAAACGCTGATCTAGGAGATTATGATGGGCTGGTCATGTAGCTGAGATGGGGGTTAGTAACATACTTACATAATATGCGCCTGCGTTTCTTGGAAAACATTCAGTTGTAAGATCTAGAATTGGATGGAAGTAACATTAAGATGCATCTAAGAGACGTCCGTTGTGACTGTGGGAGGTGGAGTTGGTCCAGGATCGTGTAGTAACACAGTCTGTTAATATTGCCCCATCGTAACGCAACAGAACACAATCGACGTCCTATATAAGCCACTGATTGTGTGCGGTCATGACGAGACAGACCTTTCTTCAATTTCCCCTTACTCTGTCTGCAACACCTGCGGATACACGTGATTTACAGTGTCCGAAGGTGGTAGTAGTGTGCGGTGATCTGTTAATACTAAAAGACGCTGTCCAGAAGCGGGCCTCGATTCTGTGTTGTTTATTTAGAAATAGTAAAATGTTTCTTACAGGTTTCTGTGTGCGGTTATCGAATGATTTCTTAGTTTATGAATTTAGAATAGGAATTTTTATGTTGTGACTCGTAATGATCTGCGGGAATCTTTCTGAATATGAGTAATTTGTGCTAGATTTCACCAAACGAATTGCATGCACTACACGATTGGGTAGGCTAAGGTTATTTGTAGTGTAATTTTGAAAGAGAGGAGCCTAGCCAGTGGATAAATAAGTGTAAGTTCTCTGTCAAATTGGGGTTAATAACGGTGTTCCGTAAATAAAGCTTTTTGGTAGTGTTTTATGACAGGTGTTAGTACAGTGTTCATGTTACATTTTTTCGGGGAAATTACAACTAGTGGTAATTGCTAGCTGCAGTCTATATGATGGTAATGGCGGGGGTCCGTTCCCCAAGTTGTTTAACGACACTGTTTCACTTGCACGTGAGCTGGGATAGCTCAGTCAGTATAGTGACTAGCTACTGGACGACTGGGGTTCGATCCCCGACGGGGGCAGAGGATTTTTCCTCTAGCCTCTGAGGCCCACCCAGCCTCCTCTACAATGGGTAACGGGGTCCTTTCCCGGGGGTAAAGCCGGCCGGGGCGTGATGCCGACCACTCACCCCCCCATCTAGTGCCGAGGTCAAGGAAGAGAGGAGCTATACCTCCGCTCCCCCCCAAGTGCCTACATGGCGTACAGTGGGACAGAAGAAAAACGTGTTCGTTATCGTCCCAAAAGGATAGGACAGGGGACAGTGGTTATCTACGGCTTGCCTTTGTATGCGTTGCTATAGTTACCAATGAATTTGCAACAAGGAGGTCCAGGGGTAGGATCTCGGTGTTATTTGTAAGCGAATTTTTAAAACAGATGTCAGTCAACATTTATTATTTACAACTACGTGTGAGTAATTAAAGTATTCTGCACTTCTACCGATATGTTTCGGCGCTATCTTCGCCAACCTTCTTCAGGTTCTAGAAAATGCAATGTGAGCTGCTTCACTATCTGAGCGTTCTGTTAGCTTCTCAAGACAGTCGCATCTCTAGATTAGGTATTAATTATTGTGTGCCTAATTTTTTACCAATCTCATCATGCTACGTTCTCGTGAACTGAATTCCCACGCTTCTTAGGAATAATTTTATCGACGTTTCGTCTGTTTATGGAAAAAATATCAGAAACTGAAGCTGCGAGAGCGAGTCACAAATTACTTTTTTGTGGGAAATAATATTTATAGGATCAATAATGCACGATTTCCTTCCTGCTACCCGTCTCGACCCCTCAGATCGAATTGTGCGTTTCACTTATGATGGATCTTGAGCGCACAGATTCGCCCCGGTTACAGTACACGTGGCTACGATTCTTAAAGGCTCAGGGCGTTTCATTCTGTGCCGTCCGCATGAATGTGGTTTCTGACTTCATGATATTTTTACAACAGACCGGATAAAAATCTTTAACAGGTCTGTCATGAGGTTCTTGGAACACAATTATGTAAGTAAAAGGAAAATTGTCACAAGACTTAACAACTCTTCACAAATCTTTAGGTCCCTAGAAGTATGTGCTGTCCGGCTGAAATTAAACGTAATTGATAATGACATGACTATATAGGAATTCGCGTATTGAGAGACTTCTTGCTTTATTTAACAACGCTATTTTAAGTCTCATGGTTATATAATGTCGAACAGATTTGTGAATGATGCATTCAAACGTTGAAGGAAGTGGTCGTGGCATATTAAAAGACTCTGTCTCATCATTTATTGTAGGCACTGGGGAAAATTCTGGGTTGTATTACGTACCTGTGGAAAAGAATGTATCGACAGGTGAATGTGGTGATGTCCATTACTTTACGAGTGGCAATTTTTCGTTATCGAATGTAAAAAAGTCTTATTATTTATTCTTTTAACGTAGTGCGTGATTTTCTACCCGTGTTAATAATACCAGATAATGTATAGGGGCATACTTAATTTAACGACACAGAAAGAAATATAAGCACGACATACAATTATTTTAAATGTACGAATTGTTAGTTCATTTCGTATTTGATAAAGTTATGGGCTGCTTTACATGAAATACCTGAGTACTTGTCCATATTTATGTACCTGCTAAACAGCTGCAACGTAAGTACAGCCCAAACTTATAGCCTGATGTATGTTGCTTCTCTGTAATCTGAGTTCCTGATCCCCGTGTGTTGTGTTTTCTGAAGACGTGGACGGTGGTCATTTTGAACGCCTGCACTAGATCAGTTATTTCGCTAAGTGCCAATGCTGACGTACGTAATGGTTTGTTACAATGTATTTATTTAATTAATTGAATACGTGTACATAACTTTTTGGGACACCATGTGAATGAAAAAGCACGAAAGTAAAATGATCTTCAGTAAAATTCTGCTCACACTAAATTAAAAATAAATGCGCTTGTGGTTATAAGACTATTAGGAAGTACATTCGGACATGGTGGTATCTTAAGCCTATTTTACCTTAAAGTAAGCTAAAATGTACGTCATTGCTGATAGGTGCACTAAGCTAGCTCTGCAGTAGGCTTAAGAAGGAAGTCACTGGTTGTGTGATTGGGTAGAGATCGATGTTTGAGCAAATCCTGTACTGATTCCAAAGTGAGAAATAGCTGGTATTCTTAAAATCGTTGCACCAAAACGTCTCGTTAGTACAACATAAGTTATTTCTTTTCCGAAAACTTGATTTATATTCCTTTCGTCAGGTTTTCCGGCACGAAGGAAGTCTGGCTTGCTGCGAACTCATCAAAGAGGAAATTGTGTCATAATTGAATCTCTTACGTCTGCTTCCTAATCTTAGTCTTTAGCGGTATTTCAAGTTACCGGATGTTTCAAAAGTGTTTCCTCAACACGTTTCTGTCCTATCCACGTCTTTTGTAACGAAAGAAGCTGTTCATGAAGCAGGATGGAAATTAGGAGGAAATTCAATTTGGGCAATGCTTGTCACCATTCACTTCAGAATCTTTTCTCTTCTCGCCCATACCTAAAACGCAAAGATTAAAACAGAAAATTATACTTTTATCTGTTACTTTGTAGGGGTGTGAAAGTTGGTTTCTCATTTCAGGCAAAGAGCTAGGGATGCTGAGGAGAATAATTGGTTAAGAGGAATGTCAAGAAACTTACATTAGCGGAGAGCTTATTTAGGTGTTATTTTATGATCAAATCAAGGAGGTTGAGGTGGGCGGGGCATGTAGAACGCATGGGAAAGAGGAGAGATGCGTTTACAATTTTAGTCTAAAGCCAGAATTAGAGAAATCACGTGGGAGACCTGTGTGCATGTGGTACGATGATCATAAAGTCTTAGTTGTGTGAGGGTGTGGACTGCATTCAATTGCATCACGATAGGCTTCGGCGTGCTCGGCACTTGTGGACACGGTAATGAACTCCGCATTTGAAACTTGAGATTTATTAAAGTTGGATATTTGGGGCCGAACATCGTGCATAATCGAGAAACGAGACACCGAAGAGGATAGCGAATCTAGAACGCCTTCTGTAAAATATGGGAAACGTAAACTCTCTTCTCATTATTGGTATAGCATCGTAACCTGTAGGGTTTTATAGGCTAAGTTGAGAACTTTGTGGAAGAACATAATACCTAGAACCTAATTATGCTTTTATCAAACTATAGGCAGATTAGTGTCGTCAATTGCACGATAATTTGCCAGTGTGGTGATTCCGTAGGGATCTTCAGGACAAAACACCCGCTGGCATTGTTTCAAAGTGCGTGGTAGGCGTGTGGTTTACAACATCTGTTAGGGAAATGTTGGCACTGTGGACACTGGGGGACGCGATCGGATTGGTCAGTTCACCTCTCCATAATTCGTCATGGTAACGGCCAGATCTCTGCTTATAGGGACGAGAGCCGTTGCTGGTTCTAATCATTTCATCAGTCGCCCTTCCTGAGGGGACTCGATCCAGTGATGTTCGGTTTCTTGATTTCTAGCGCGATTTCCCTGTTCGTTGGACATGCATGAATGAAACGTTTGCATAGCACACACATCGAAATAGAAGACAAACGTAGAAAACTGTATTCTAGTAGAGATGTAAGAAGACAGCCATCTTTATCTGAGTAGGAATATACTTATTTTCCAAATAATGACAGCAGAAGAACATTGATGAGACCCGCATTTTGCGTTAATATTTCAGGAACAAGGTCACAAACTGAAATGTTGTCCTGGGTTTGAGTCCTGGTGAAGGTGTTTTCTGTACCTTAGAAACTAATGATGATAGAAAGACATTGATAAACATAGAAATACATTTTTTCGTCTAGGAGATTATGATTATTTAGTGTTCTGTCAGGTATATTTCGCGCTCATGGTTAGTTTTTAGAACAAATGGGAATTGGTTTAAGAGAGGACTATTTTTTCACATGGACAGTAAAAAGTGGTTTGCTAAGAAGTTTGTTCTACCAAAGGTTCACATATCCTGGCCGGATGGCGTTGTGATTGGTTCTCGTTGTCACCGCCGCGAGAACATCATATTTCAGAACCCCCACCCTTGTTCTGCCATCCTAACCACACGACGAGCCCTTCGTAATCTCCTTAACCTTTTGAAGCAGAAGCTCGTCTATGTACTATTTTTAAAAAAAACAACTCTTATCTCAAAGAAAACACAGCACGTATCCATTGAAAAGATCAATCGGTTAATGTTTTTAAATTTCGTAATCACTTTATTCTTAGAATCGTACGAAACCCATTAATAAACGCAGTGGACAGAATGCACAGTTATTGAATGCTAAAGCAGATGGTACATATAATTACCATTTTGTTTCAATGGGTTAAATTCTTTGTTTTTGTGTGACGGAGCCCATACAGTCACGTATCTCATCGGAAGACTGTCGTGAAGGAAACAGAAATGGAAGTTAAGCTCGCCTTCTCATTTTCTTCCCTGTTCCATCATTTCTCATTCTAAATTTACCATTATTTTTTCTTGTTTTTGTTATTATTCCGTATTCCGCCCTCCGTTTTCTGAGTAGCTTTGTCACATGACCTCAACAATTCTCAAGGGGATGCCCCTTCTCATTGCAAGGAACTCTTCTCGGAGAGCTGGCGCCGGAAGTGTCCCTCGAGGGAAGGAGAAAGAGCTCTGTCAGTAACATGATTCCTTACCAGAGACGAGTAGTTTCTCTCTCTCAGATGCGCGGCGCCATCACAAAATTGCCAGAGACTTGCGCAGTTTGTTTACATTTTGTACTAGACGTACATAAATGATTTGTATGCAAATGTATCTGGAAAATATCCACTTCTAGCCAAGACCATGTCATAACAATGACTGACCTGATTTTGATCGTATCATTTGGAGTAGAGAGAAATTTAAGAAGGAAAATCAGGGAAGCCACTCAACATGTAGAACTACTATAGATATTTTTTAGTATGAAGGTTATTTTGAGAAATATTGATCACTTGTAAAGGTCCGGAACAGCGAAAAATGCCTTAACAAAGTTTGCATTTTGATGCATATTGCCACATAAAATAGTGTTAACATTTTTTAATTAGGTAAAGTGTCATTCCCATCTCAGAATTTCGCGTGTCTTACATGTCCGTATTAATGATGGAATTACGAAGTATAAAAATGTAGTGGCCTTAGTGACATGAGGTTCGAACCTAATTCCATTTACTAGTGGAGGGGCAGGTACATTGACTTTATGTTACTTATCATTAGCGAATTTTTACATTTGAAATGAAGTCTTTTGAAAGTAATTATGTAGTTATTGTGATAATTACAGTACTATGTGAAATGCTACTTCCATATGTAATTCTTGTTCAAAATTGTAATTTATTAGTAACTTGTAGGCTAAGTCGTCTAGTGTTCTTTGGTTATAGCTGTGTATCCAACTTATTGGTGAATCGGGTGTTTAAGGGTAACTGTCCGGGTATTTTAGGTCATATTGCTGCTGCTCTTGGTAATGTTTGGTGATTATTACCCCAACTTTGAGAAAGTACATAAATTCACCTGCACCCTTTCCTACAATAGAGTTCCATGTAGTTTTCTGAAGTTCTTCTCCGTGCCAGTGGGTCTTTTTGAAGCTCTCAGTTCATACCCTGGTCACGATCTTGTTGTAGAGTAGCTTTTCATTCAGAGTTCCAAACTTCTAGTCCCAGTGGACCAAAGTAAAAGCAAACAAGTTTAAAAAACGCCTTCATTCCCATCATGTTGCAAACAGTCTGATTTTAAAACTAATTATTGCGTTTAAAATCTCGCTCCTATTCAAATAAATATAAAAGTTATCCACTGTTTGGTGAGGCTCCCGTTAGCTTTCCATTTACAGTCTTGAGGCTGCAGAATCAGTGTAATTTTATGAAGACAGAAATCTTCATATTCACCGCTGTGAAAACCTCAAATCTTACAATGTAATTTTACTTTATTTCATCTGTGTAATTTTAATGTCTGATGGAAGAATGTGATAAGTTTTTTCCGTTTTAAAATATAAAGATGCTTTTACATTCTTCGGAATGTTGAGCTAATACTTTAATGAAAACGGTCGACAGTGGTCTCCTAGACACATATCATCCGGCATGTTGCCCTCGTCATGTAAGAATTCAGTTATTACGTCAAAGAAAAATATCTCCATTACGAGGATAAACTGGGTTGTTTTTTTAAGAAATTAATTGTTCATTATTCTGAGAATCATACGAACTGTATGAATAGACTGAGTAGGCAAAATGCAGAGTTAATGAATGTTAAGCATGGATTAATACACCACTCGTCTTTCATGTTCAACAATTTGGCCATCCTCACATTGTCATACTCGTCAATACGTTCTTTATGTTTGACGCAACCTCTTTATATAAGTGATTATTACACAGTTTCCGTATTGTCTACATTAATGCTAAATTCATCTTCCGCCTTTCAAGTAACATTTGTCTTAGAGGTTTTCCCATCAGAATCCTATACATCTTCCCTGCCCGTGCTACGTGTCCAACGCCTGTCTTAAACCATCTGATTTCACTATCAGTAAGTTATTATTGATGTGTATAAATTATGGAAGTTCCTTGTTAAATAATCTACGAAACGGAAAGTAGGCAGAGGACGCAGTCACATAGCAGTAGAGACATACAACAAGATAACACGAAGAAAGCCAACAGAAGTAGAAATGAGAGAAAGGGGATTTGTCTTCTGAGTTATTATAGTTCTTTCCAAGAAGTTCTTACAAACAGTCGCGTGGTACTCGAAAGAGAAACTGAAGGCTACGTTACGTTTCCTCGTATATTCAGAGAAGTAATGTTCTGTGCTCGCGAACCCAATTAATGGACCGTAATAAGGTTTCTGTCTCACCCCCACAGGTCCGAAATCCCTAGAGAGGGTCTCAACTTCATAACCCTAGCAGATCTATTAACGGCAGAAACTGTGCGCACTAGCAATGGACTTGTTTCAGTACGACACCAAGGTGGACGAAATTCTCAACTCATCTCCTTCTGTCATCAACACGGCTAGAAGCTAGGTGTTCATCTACGTTGTTTAACGACGGAGAAGATTTACCGTCAGGTTAAAGTTCTCAAGGCTGTGGAGATGTCCACGGTGGTCTTCTGGGTTGTCTTATAAGTGACTACCATCGTTTTTGGAGGAACATACTGCCTCACTCTTCAGGGACGGCAGTCTGAGTTTAGACCGACTCTGAGGTCCACCTAGCCACATGTCGGATGGGTACCGGGGTCCCTTTCCCCGGGGTAAAGCGCCGAGGTCAAGAATCAGTAGGAGCCTCACCTTCTCTTCCCAAAAGCGCCTCCTGGGGAACTCAAAATTCACAACATGCTGTAACCTTAATTGGAAGAAATAACGACGTACAGACCTACTGGCTGGAACGCTTACTTCATGTTCAAGAGACGCGAGGAGACGAGATTTAAATGAAGTAGGAGTCATAAATTGAATCGATGCTAAACAATTTTGACTTGGAGAGGCACAGTTTTAGTTTAGCCCACCCCGCCTTCTCCTCAATGTCAAATTAAACAGAGAACCGTGTAGTCGTTTAGGTGGTTAGATGAATGGTCCAGACGAGACATCTCATTATGCTTTCATTTTACGCACTTTGTCTAACTAACTCACAATAAAAATGCAATAAGTTAGACCGTTTATCAATTACCAGCTGATTAAACGCTGTTGTTTTATTTTTGCATCTGCTTTCATCAACGTCAGCCGACTGGTTCCAACAGTATTAGCACCATGGCCCCGGGGGGGGGGGGGGGGGGGGTTGGTGAGATACACAGCCTCGTTATATAACCCAACCTGAAAACATTAGCGCTAGAGGGACTTCTTGGCTTATTGATTTTTACACGCTACATGACGAAACTCCTTGAAATTTTATTATCCAGTGTTATCTTGTCATTGCCACAAGGAAAAAAGACTACTTGTTTATGTTTAGCGTGTAATAGCCGTAAATTAATGATGAAAAGTGTTCGTGTGACGTGCTGTAGTGGTCTGCTGCCACTTCCACACTGCACGTCCCCGTCAATTGAGCTGTCATTCACGAAGAATAATACAGGGAGACGTATCCTGTGCTAAGCATCATGGATTATGTCTCGGGCAACAGATAACTCGGGAATGATGCTGATATAACGGTTATGACAAACCGCATCACCAGATTAATCTGGGAAGACGACATCAAAAATATTATACTCCATCTTTAAATTCCACTTTATTGTAAACGTTCTTTAAGACAATAAATCCCATCTAAGTTTAGGTGTTTCCTTCAGGTTTTACGATGAAATTTTGTTTGCATTTCTCGTTTGGCCCATGCGTCTTAAGTACCCTGTCCATCTTATCCTCCTTGATTTGATCACTGTAATAATAACTAATGAAGAGTATCAACTGTGAAGCTTCTTTTATGAAATTTTATCCAGCCTCCTTATACTGAAAGGAAGTTACGAGGGTAAGTTAGTATGAAAAGAATGTTAGAACTTGAAGTAGGCCAATAGACAACAATTCTAAAACACATTTTATTGCCAGATATGCATTTAAGTCGAAGTGGAGCTTAAGAAATACGTTTTGACATAATTTCAATGAGCAAAACGTCACAAAAAGTTTGGAATGAGAAATATAACAGCAACCAAATGTATCTTGTCGCATGCCATCCAAACGATAGTACAAAATATATTGCAGCTCTCATGGGATCTTTAGAGGGAGATGTTGGCGATTCCGGTTTGTCCTGTATTTCCTTCGGGAAATGTGCCGCGAGACTTAACATGGTTTCCCCATGACGTGCCACATGAAACTGCTTTGAAACGTTCCAAAAGTGTGTCGAACTAGCCTAATTGTACCTCTTTTATTTGAACGTAAAGGACGCTGGGATACTGCAACGAATTTCAGTATTTTGATAGCAATTTAGCTACAAGTAAGAAGACGATGGGACAGATCCGAAATCCATGGATTAGAGTCCTTGATAACTTGATTGTGCTCGACTAGTCAAAGTCTTTGCCTTTTATGAAACCCGAAATTTTATTACCTTCTTCACAAGAATCCGACATTTAACTCAACCCTGAGCTACTTAAATTCACTTCATTAAAGCTAAATAAATAAGTATATAAAAGCTTGTAGAATTGCGTAACTGCGTGTCAGCAGTAAAGGTTTGCGTATTTTGGAAAACATATAATTCTGAATAACTTTGGAAGGAGAGGTCATGTCCCATTTTAAGGCGTTATCCCTATAATTATTTGTCTGGAGTAACTAAGAAACACGACGATATTATTTCAGTCAGGTTATCCTATTATCCGGCCGAGGTTTGAACCGGAGACCTACTTGATTGCTGTATTATTATTATCCCATTAAATATTCACCACTTATAGGGCATGTTCTTCCATGTACCTGGGACAGACCTTGTCCCTAAGGTACATAGGGCAGCAGCTATTTCCGGAATACGTGTTGTTTTTAACACGTGCTACATGTATTATATAATTTTATTTTACGACAGCGTCTTTCGGATGATGTATGAATATCCCAAAATGGCGGTCTTCTGAAGTTCCCTGATGTCGTGTTCGCCCGGGATGTTGGCCAAATATTTTCTGAGTGACCTGGAGACGGTTCCAGTTGCTCCTATAATTATTGGGATTACTTTTGCTTGCACTTTCCACATTATCTGTATTTCAATGAGAAGGTCCTTGTATTTCAAGATATTATTACTATTATTATTATTATCATCATCATAATCATCAGTAACTTCATTCACCACCTTTTGTGCTTACTACGCTGCCTTTAAAATCTATTTTCGTCGCCTCTTCTCCTGAACCACGTGCCCGCTTCCTATTGGATAGCAGCCCGCTCTTCTGCTCCGTCAATCAAATCCCACTCGCCACCTGACCTATATAAGGTTTCCAAAATTCCATAATGCACATTTAACCTGCACATGGTAGCTGCAGTGAGGGACTAAGGAAATTCTCGGAAATTCTGAAAGGATAGAGACTCATACCGGGGTTCTTTGGAATAAGAATGACTGGTAACCACTGAATAGTGACTTTCAGTGAACCCCAAACGTTGAGAACATAGTGTTTGCTACAATTACGCCACCATTTTCGGGAAATGTTGCTCGTTTTCGTTTTTCTGCTTAGCCAACAAATTGAATTATTACTGCAAGGGAAATTACAAAAGGTCGACCATTCGAGACGTGTCAACAGTCCTGCTGTCTGAATAATTTAAATTTAAAGCTTGTAGACCCATTTTATCTGATACTTTGTATATTATCCGTCCACATCAGATTGGGCTCCCTAGATAGGGCTTCATTTCCACACTTTGGTCCTTAGCGCGCACAGTAATGAATGGCTGTTAATTTGCAGGCCGAGGTGGTGTCGATAAGCTGCTTGCAACTTTCATTTTACAGGCATAAGACCGAGAGCCTTTCCACTGTTTACACAGTCAGTACAATATTTCAGGCAGGTGTAGCGTCCCTTTATTGGTCAAATGAAATATGAATAATTGTATTCGTTTCAAAGGATAATTTGTTGAACTGTATAAAATGAAGCAAATGGAAATTATCATTATATTCAACACAAACGTAAAATAGGCCGTGTAAACTCAGTTAGTCGAAAGAAACTTAAGATGGGCACTGACACGATTTTCTGTTGCTAGTCATCACTTCATCATAAGGGGCTGGTACATTAGGTCCATTTGAGGCGTAGAACCATGGAACATAGTCTCATGTCACTCTTTTTAAGGTATTAAAATTACAATAAGATGACATCACAAAGCAAGAATCGGAAGGGAATCTCAGACAAACAAACTACGGAACAAACAAGCAAAAAATTATTCCAAATTTATCTATAATTAACTAATGATTTTTATCTTCAGACCGATAATATTGTAATAGAGTGTATGGATAGTGTATTGAACCGAATACAAATTGATAATATTTGAACAAATTAACAAACAGTACATTTAGTGCCGAGAGTGAATTGTCCAGGATATGTGTAGGGTGTGGCGTGCTAGTGACAACTTTTTGTTCCACTTTCTTCAATATAGAAAATGACATCGTTTTGATATAATGAAAACAGACACAGCAGAACGAGTGAATAATGCAATTTTCACCGCATGAATTGAACCTTATTGAACCGAAAACACTTTTCCATTACACAATTGTAAACTCTTTGCCATATGAGGCATTTTATTTACTGTGTGTGGAAATATAAATTAAATGAATTAATAACATGTAATATATGCATTGAGTATTGTAAGGAAATTTTATTTGACGACCAAGGTTCATATTTAAATGCGTTCGCTGTTTTATATATAAATACGAACATAAATAGGCCTCTGCATAAAAGTGAATTTTAAAAGAGCATAATTTAAATGAGTGATGGTACTGTGTTTATGGCGTGTTCAAAGCACTGCATGAGGTCATGAAAATTACGAACAACTTTAATAAGTAAATAAATATTATCAGATTATGACACTTTAATCATTTGGGCTGATGTCTGTTGGGCGAGTGTAATGAATTTTATAGCAATGTCAATACTTCTTTAAGAAATGTAACCAGAACAGAAACAGACAACTTTACACAGTCCCGGTTTTAACGTACAGGTGCATTGAAATATAGGCTGCCAGAGAACACGTGGTAACAATAGAAACGATGTATATTTGAAGATATATTTCTTTACATAGGACTTGTGCATTACAGTACAGTACACATTGAAGTGCAAATTTTACCTCGAAGAAATAATACAAGTAGGAAGGTCTGAACTGTGTGGACATCATCTGCTAATGGATCGAAGTAGGGGACTCAGAAAGTTTTAAAGCACAAACAGGTTTGGGATTTTGAAACAGTTAGTCATGGCCTATTTTAAAATGCTATCAAAAACACCCAGGGAGGCCGAGGAATGAAGGAGCGCGATAATTTTTGGAAATCTACAATTAAGGAACTGGAAGTTGGAATAGTAAAAATGGAGATATTATGAGATCAAAATTGATTGATTCTTTGATTATTAGGTTACGTGACGATGCTATCTCAGCTACATGGACTGTACAGAGTCGAACAAGAAGGGAAATTAACGAACTGTGACCAATATCAAACCCGAGTGGTTAGCATTCTTGCTTCGTGTTTGGAAGGTCCCGTGTTTATGTCTTTGCCCGGAGACCAGCTATCGTGACTGAGGTCCTTTTCCATATTATTATTTATCAATCATGCTGTCGTCGGGAGCTATGTTCTGGGCTGCTGACAGTGTCGTTAAATCAGCCACAGGTAAATTAGTATGAAAGAATGAGGTAGTCATGGTCTGTTTGAAGGTGACTGTACCATTATTCCCGAGAGGATGAGGGAGAGTCACGAAAATCGTCGATCAGCATAGCTCGTAGCTCGGTCTAGAGAGACGCGTACCTCCCAAGTACAAGCCTCTGTCTGGTCCCACCCTGATGTGAGCTCATTTCTAAAGAAACACGTGTATGAAAACGGAGTCTCTCTCTCACTTCGTATTCTTGTGCGCCAGAAAGCCTGGGCGTACCTAATCTTTTGACGCGTTCTATAGAATTGCGTAGAAATTTTGTAGACACGACATTTGTAGTAAGGACAACTGTTGAACGTATAGTGCATTCAAAATCTATAACGAACTTATTATAAGTAGGACCTATGCTATTTCCGGCTGAAAAATATGCACCAAATTGTTTTTTGTAGAATTTAAGTTACTACATAAGTATACGAAAAGTTTCCACAATACTGACTTGTTTTGTGCTTGTTCTCGAGAGTAATTAACTGTAATAATTTTAGCTAAGAAGCGATATCATTTATTAACTAAGTGAGGCTCCAGAAACGAAACTCGTGAAGAGTTAAGCCCTTTGTCATGAACTTAAACATTTTCAGGACTTTGCCTTAAGTTCCATACCTGACTGTCTCATCTGATGGGTACAAATCAGATCGTTCATTTCCAAGTTATGAGTCAAAACGTCGACACCTCTACCGGGACATCTGTTTCATATAATGTACCAAATAAGCGCGTATAGAATAGGGTGTGTCCTTCCGTTTGTCCGTATGTTTTATTATCGAAAATACTGAAAGAATTTTGACGAAATTTTATATTATACCCCACATACAATAAAATTCTAGCGAATTTGATGTTTATCCGTATCTGTCCAACATAACCCTTATCTCAATTTTCGTGAAGCCTAATATCGAATTTGGTTGGTTTTCTTAAACACCGTACATTGCAAAAAAAAAAAAAAAAAATCATACGTGATTTAAATACATAGTTCACATTAAAATTTAGAGTATTTATGTGCAACATTTTTTGAGTGTGATAAATATTTAACGAAATAGGAAGATAAATATTATCTTTTGCTCCGCGGCATGATTAAGTAGAGAAAAATGTTTTGTAACTTCACATTTGTACCTGCAGTTCATTGACATAAAGGGCAATGAGATATACAGTGTGTGTACTGTACTCCAGTCTTTTCAGCCTCTGTTGTAGCTGACTTTTAAAAGAAATGAAGTAGATTACATTTTAATCTTTTATATCTGTAAGAAGAAGGACCATAGCTTCGTCCTTAAATGGTGATCTAAAGTATGATAACCAGAAAGCTCTATGATCGTGGTATCTCGAATGGGGTTATTTACATTGCCTTAATTTAGTTCGTGCTTTAATTAGCCATGCCACTCTTAAGAGTGAAAGCGTCTGAAAAGCAAATGGCGCACATTCTGTCGGAGCTTCTTGTATGACGTGAGAAAGAAGGTAATAAGAAGCAATGGGGCTGCTGCTGATGACTGAAAGTAATTCATAACTCCGTGGAGATGAGTCGTTGTTGAGAAGTTGAAGCTGCTCATGAAGCCAGGAAATTACTCGCTTTTTATGCAACCCAAAGCTTCATTAGCGCGTTCACAACGGCACAGCACTCGGCTCTGAGCCAGGTGAAATAAACCAGTCTACACCCTCACTTCCTGTCTCGTTAATATCCTTTTTTGGGTTATATAATTTTCAGATTTTTAAATACATTCGGCTTTTGTTTTGTTAGAGGTAATTTCCATCTTTGCCTAGGTCTTCCAAACATTCTCTTACATTCAGGTGTTCTGTCCCATTAGCGTCTAGGTTTCCAGAATGCTCTAGTCCCTTTACGTTTTGTGACTAAAATTATATAGACCTATTCATTTCTCATCTCTTATCATTATGCAGTCTTCTCCGGTCACCTGCCTTCCCCATTCTGAGCAATCTGTATTTGCTGTGGAACACAAAGTTTCACATTTGTAGAAAACAAAGAGGGTATTTTAATATCTAAGTTTTGGGGTGGGAGAGTATAAGGTGAAATATTTTGAATTAAATTATAGCAAGAATATAATACACTCTTAATTTCTTCGTGAGCTTATGTCATTTTTATTTGTTACCGACTTTTCGAAATATTTGAACTTCACCAGATTTTTGGAACTATTTAGTAGGCTATTTTTATATTTTGATTTGTCCTGAATTCTAGTGACAAAACATTAAATATCTGTAGTAGACGTAGAACCAAGAGACTGAAATAAAGTTGTTTATTGTGGTCTTCGTAACCGTAACCGATCAGGTAGACTGCATCTTTAGCCAGGTGCAGCTCGTTGCGAACGCCTGACTGGATGTAGCTGGCTAGTGATACATTTTAAGTTATCCATTGTACTGTGTTCCGGTGTATGGAGCAGAATTGAACTAGGCAAATAAGAATAACTTACTTTCTTTTTTGAAAGTGTTAGCAGGGCTTACATGACTAACAAGAACGCTACGCCCTTAGTTACAACCCAGAAGACCACAGAGGATATCTTCACTGCTGTGAGAACATAAAATCTAATTTTCTATGTTGTTTAACAAATTCAGAAGAATGAGATGGGCGGGGTATGTGGAGCGCATGGATGTGGCAAGAGGTGTGCACCTGGTATTAGTCGGGAAGCCTGAAGGAAAAAGACCGCTGGGGAGACCTAGACGTAGATGGGAGGATAATGTCAGGTGGAGTTGAAGGCGAATGGATCTTTCTGGCCCAGGACAAGGACCAGTGGAGCGCTTCGGTTAATTCGGCGATGAACCTTCGGTTTCCCTAAGCTATCTGGTTAGTTAATTTAACAGATTAGAACATTTCTGTGTAACTTAAAAGTCATAAATGTGAAACCTGCATTAATGGATTAAAAAATGCAGGGAGTTCAGCTTCGCAGTCTTGTGAAATGCAAGATGTTTCTTGGAAGGCATTTTATCCTTCAGTTGATCGACCTTTACATCGGAGATTCGTTTTAGTGGTACGATTCTGTCAGTAGCTCCCATTAGATTGATTGATTAATTAATCCTGAAGTTTTTTAAAAAATTACATAAGTGCAGTGACATTTAACTTTATCTGATTGAAGGGCTGATTCACCTTCTGCTGTGGAGAGATGAGAGAAAATTCCTGACTCTTCGAAAAGTTTTGTGTGAATCTGTGCGCTTCTTAATTACAGCAAGTAGCACTGTTTGTGTGTGTGTGTGTGTGTGTGCTGTGGCGGGAATCAGCGACAGTCAGCTTGATGTTTGTTCTGCTGCTGTCTGCATTCTTTTGTTGAAAATACGGGTTAAGTTCATCCGCATCAGACTGCAGTGGCAAGTACAGCCTGTCCACAAAGTTCTTATTCATTTAAGTTATATTTTATAAACGTTCATGTTTTCAACTTGAATTCCCTGATACGACTCCTGTAGTTACTCGTGTTGGACATATTTTTACTGTGGAGAGACGGGTTTATTCCCAGGGGAATCCATCGCCAGCGAGCAGTGAGGGATTGAGTTTCACGCACCATTTTGAGACTTGAATTCTCGAGTGTATGGTACTGAATTGCCTCTGAGAAATTGATAGTCGTTTACCCGATCAATTAATGCCCCCCATAAATTTATACTTAGAACCCAAGAGCTCACCGTGAGACCCCTTTATGAGCCACGTGATTCCAATCTGCCAGCTCACAATACTATTTATTTCATGTTAATATTATCCTACCATCTCCCAAATGATCTCTTCACATTTTTCAACTAACATACTGTGTTAATTTCCCTCATGCATGCTACATGCAAACCCTTCTCTTTCCCTTTGATTTTATTACCCTAGTACTGAAACGTACTAATTATAAAGCTCGTCAAGGTATAAATTTCTCAAGACCCCAATATATTTTTTCCTTTGGAAAGTGCTTCGAGATGAACCTACATTTTATTCGTAAATTATAATTGATAACCGAAGCAAATAAACAAAGGTCTTGAGCGGAAATATATGTCTCTCGATCTCGTAGACCTGTGGGGTATGTCGTACATGAGGAGTACGAAATGTCAGAAACATCAAGACAGCGTAGCTAATACTGCACAGTCTGTTGGTAGCGTTTCAGAGAGGCCAAAAATCACAAAGCGTGACATACACGTATGTAGACCTCACGTACAGAGCGGCTCTGTAAGGTTTATTTTACATTGGAAAAATTCTGGAACCTTTCGTGGTGTATTGAATATAGAGACTCTACTTCCTTCTGACATGGCACAGATGTGAAAACACCGTGTTCTCTGGTACGTGTTACTCCTTTTAATATGTTTTATTTTATTTGCAGTACTTTTACGTGAACGTACTACAACGAATATTTGTATGAAACATTTTCTTTTTATCTTTGATTAAATTTTAAAAAAAGGACGTCATCCGAAAACGCTTTGCAGTAGTCTAAAACAAAGTACAGGCATAATATATGCTTCATGTGTGGAGCGCACTGGATTTCTTGCGTGTGGCAAAACAGATTCAGACAATTTTCTGCATAGGACATTAACATATAACATAGTTTTTGGTCAGGGGTGAGCGTGCAGATGGCTGTCTTCTGTGATGTTGCATAATATAGTCTGCTAGATAATTACTAACGTTTCAAAGGCGCTTCCTGCTTCCGTCATCAGGGTGAGAGTCACTCTGATGATGGAGGCGGTCAGCTTCTCTGAAACGTCGGTCAGTATCTACGAGAATACCCCCCTTGTATCTGTGAGAACCTGAAACCTCACATGTACTTTCGGGTTTCATAAAAATCGGGAATTTCTTGCCTAGCTTAATGTAGTTTAGCTTCTTAGGACACTGCTCCATGAAGTTGATGAGTTAGGAATATTTTATTGTGTACCATAATCTTAACAATAAAGGGTTTTTAACTTTTGTAACAGAATGTTTCTTCCCGTGCCTTGTATTTTAAGGGTAAATATCATTGTTTCAATATTGATGCTGATTACATAACCTGAAGATCAAATTATACAAAAAAAAAAACTTTGCCTGTTGTTTTCTATGGGTGCGAAACATGGTCTCTCACTCTGAAGGAAGAATACAGATTGCGGGTGTTTGAGAACAGGGTGTTGAGGAGGATATCTAAGCCTAGGAGAGATGAGGATGGTGAATAGAGAAAACTGCAAAATGAGTTTAAAAATCTGTACTCCTCCCCCAAAATTATCAGGGCGATTAAGTCGAGAAGAATGAGATGGGCTGGGCATGTGGCGCGCATGGATGGGGCAAGAGGTGTGCACCGGGTACTGGTTGGGAAGCCTGAGGGGAAGAGACCGCTGGGGAGACCTAGACGTAGATGGGAGGATAATGTCAGGCGGGATGTGTGGGAGATAGGAGTTAAAGGAGACTGGATTTTGTTGGCCCAGGACAGGGTCTGGTGGAGGGCTTTGGTTAATTCGGTGATGAACCTTCGGGTTCCGTAAGCCATATAGTTAGTTAGATGCTGATTGCATATTGTTACTTCTTCGATCTACAGATGTATTGAGCTCAAAGGAATGTTGTCACTACACGCACATACGATTAGTACACAAGGCATGATTGTTTTCAAGAGAGAGACACTGCGGTACGATCGCATGGCATGGCGTCCTCTTGTTTAATGAGCTCGCTGCAAAGTTTGTTTGAATATTTGATGTTTTATAAATTCGGAACAACCCTGACAGTGACATTCAGTGGGGTGGAGGGTGGGGTAGAGGTGACAGACGAGTCGAATCTTTTCTTCAGTTCACGAACCAGGCGTGATGGTGCTAGGGCTTCAGAACCAAGATAGAGACAGGACGTGCTGTTAGGTACAGAATACTGATGTGTCTCCGTTGCTGCCCTGTAGGAAGAGATCTCACCACGTACATGTCAACTGAACTTTTCAAATATACCTCCAAACGAAGGCAGCAAGAGAAAAAAAAACCTTGTGGTAATTTTAAGAGTTGTGGACACTTGAGCGACTAATATGAGCCTATTAACCATCAATTATAGTAGGATGTTGCGAGAAGTCGAGAATTTTACTTCTCGATGATCAAGGTTGAAATTAAAGAGAAACAGTTTTTAAATTACCTATTAATGTGGTTTGTTTTAGAACTCAGGAGTATAAGTTGTGTCGGTGAAGCGGTAACTGGGATACTGGAAATGCACCAGTTTCGAGGAGGCGAGTATACAGGATACGCTTGCTGACCTTCATGTTTTCCTCAGTGTCTCCCCTAACGAATTAGTAATTGCAGAAATATCACTGTCTCCTCCTTGAGGATCCATTCACGCTTACATTGTCGTCTCACTTATTATCTCATGAGGTGTGCTGTAGTCCTCACCAAGCAGCACGAAGAAGCATAATTATATTACTTCATTATTCCGAAACGTATGAAAAATGCAGCGTTTTTGTTCAAACCTTTCTTGCCAATTTTCTTGTCATTTACCTTAAATTTATGCGTTATATTCAATGTAACTAGCACATTCTTATGATTTCCCCTAATTTTCTCCCAGATACCTTTGTCGTTCCACTCCTGCCTCATTATCCTCTTACCAAGCAACCCGGTAAGGAGAATTTATCATTGCATTGTAGGAAATAGACCAGGAATATGAAGCTGTGATGAATTACGTTACTGAGAACAGCAATGGGAGCGAATGCTTAGCTACGTAGGGTATTCGTGTTTGTTACGACGTATTAACATTAATTGACGAGTGAAGAACATGTTTTGTACAGAAACATATTCTGCCACAAGTTTAAAGCTTTACGGAACCACGGAATTCACGAGGATAATAATCTACCACCTTCGGCGCGATATATAAAGATCAAAGGTATCTCTTCACCATTCTGAATTTTTAGTAGATCAAATCTTTTAAACATGCCGTACAAAAAGAAAACAGTAAAAGAGAAAACTGGAATTTACGGTCGTCTAGGGAGATATGCGTGAAGCTTATGGAAGTGTGTTGGATGGGGAAGAAATCTTGAAGAGGAAAGTGGAAGGATGAGGAAATGGGGGAACAGTCTATTGAAACAGAAGTGGGAATTTCTCCCTCAAGTGCCTTCATGTACATTAAGTCTGTGGAGGCACTCGTCTTATGTCACTACACTCTCAGTTTTACTGCATTCAAATTATGTTGAGAAAGATGCTTATCTTTTCTTAGGAGAGGAAACTAGGTTTAAAAGTGTAAAAGCGCAGGTAATGATTAGGAAAGAAGCTGTAAGGAATGAAGTAAAACGAAAGAGAAGAGGATGATGGCGACGAGGGTTGGTGGATGGTTTCCCGTTTTCGGGGGTAGGGGGGGTAATAAAAAGGAGAAATAAAGACGGATAGCCTAGGATAAAGAAGTATGATAACAAGTAGACAAGTAAAAAATGTGGGTATGGAGAGAAATAGAGAGGTAGAATATAAGAGAAAGAAAGCGAATGCGATAGGGGTGGAAATAATTCACATAGCGAATTAAAGTAGAGGGATGATAACTAAGAGACTTGTGAGTGGAGCCATAGAAGATGTCCGAAGTGAAACGGAGTACTAAAGGAGAAAGAAAGGGAAGAATGAAGGAGAGAAAGCAGTGACTGATGGGGAGGATTTTGGGAAGAATAACAAATGTGCGCTATCGGTGGAAGCACCTGCCTGTACTCGCTGCTTGCTGCTTAGAATTCCGAATGAGACTCTCTCCGTCTGGATGGCTAGTTAGTGGGGCGAGGCACTTCATTCTACAAGGGCTGATGTCCAGAAGTAAGTTCTTAGATAGAAAACTTCGAATTAAAAGTCACTTTTATCTCTATCAGGCTGTAGATGCATTTTCTAAAAACAGTATCATGAACATTTTGTCCCACTACTGACATACGTCTGTCACATTGTGAGGATCTACTAATTGACTAACTCCTTGATGTGGAGTCGTTCTTGAGAAGCTAATAGTCGCGTGTATGATAAGTAGCATTCGAAGCAGTATATGGAACCCGAATGTTTATTACCGTGTTCGGAAGATCACGTTACTAGGCCCACTCCCGTGCCAGATGAATCCAATAAAGAACTGCTGTAACTTGTATTATTTATTATTAATCATAGAATCTTTTTGGCATCGTACATTATCAAATGGTAGAGTTTTGATGCTTGGAAGGAAATTATTATCTTATTCAGAATCGATCTATCGAAAAATGACAGTAGTCCGTATTAAATCTGGGCAGGTCCACGACAAATGGAGCGTCACTCTTACAAACGCCCGTCATTCTAGAAGTGTTCTGGATAGTGTCCATCTTCCGATTTCCTGCCACTCAGCAGTTCAGATGTTACCTCAAATGTCGTGACTCAACGACATTACATTACCCTACCTCAGCTTTAGTTCTCTCTTGTCATGGGGAGGATTGGCATCTCTGCCATGGCGTCTCGTACCCTGACTGATGTTTTCACAGTTTGAGGCGCGTGTGCAATTTTCAGAGACTTAAAATATGTTTACTAAGCATGTTGGTGTAACAGTTTCCAATGGCTGCACGGTCTGGTAAATCAAAATATAAAGTCTAATAGCTGCATGATGTGTGCCATTTTGCATCTCTTAAATCTCCTGGATGCTTTTGACACAGATTTACTACGAGATACATTGAGCAAAATTTAAAAATTGACCTGCATTTCGCATACGCGTGAAGTCCTTTAAGTTTACTTTCTGGTCGCTCATAAACTGGCATTTAACGTCCTGTCGTTTCAGGTTGAATGTGAAATTATTTAATGACGCTGTTTTTATTACAGACGATGAAGGCAGTCGAAGATTATTATAAGACACAATAAATGCTATGTGAGATGATTTCTGCTTACAGTTGTACTTGACTTTGCTCCACACGTATTAACAAAAATTATCTGAACTGAGTAGCTAGTTTCTTATTGAAATTAATGTAATTTTCTCATGATAGCGAATTAAATTAATTTATTATATTAAAATTATTTGTTGGGAGTGCAAAATTAATGTTGAGGAAGGGAGTGTAATATTAGGTAGATGTTGAAGAAATAGGAACATATGGAGAAGACTGGATTTAAATCTCTCTAGGGATTTCATATTAAGTTTTCAAGGAACCCAGTTTTTTTGTCAATCTTCAATTCGATTGATAATGTATGAAATGTTTAATTACCTGTTGATGTATGTGTTGGTGATTTCGTCTTCTGAAAGGCTGTGGAAATCTCATTGCGTTGCTTCCAGTCCTTTGGTGTCCCTTCCCTTAAATGGGCCTAATTTTAGATTTCCTTAACTGTTCATATTTTCGTTTCCGATAGCAGATGCGTATGTTAATAATTTTATTTCCATGTTTTTTGTGTGGTCTTATATAGTGATATATCCTAAATTGGTCAACTTGAATGCCTTGACACTTGTTCAGTAAATTTTATTGTGTAATAGTAGTTTTATTTTTACCAGCTATTTGCTTTCAGTGGTAGATTATTAATTTTGTATTCGTTTGCAGTGATAATTCGTGTGTGGTAATCTGTAATTCATATTGGGCGATTTAGTTATGTATTACGACTTGCATCTACTCGTAGTTTCGTGTCAACCTCACCCCATATCTTAGGATACTATCTGCCAGCATACGAATAGCATAAAAGACCAGAATTTATATTAATAAGCCAAACACAAACACAGACTCCCAGGTGAGGCCCTCGGGTGGGTTATTAACCGGCTTAATATCAGCGAGGTATAGCAAACCATCCGGAAAACCAGGTCAGTGGTTTTCAATCTCTGCTGTTTCACGTGCAGGTACAACAGCAGCACACCGCACATTCCCATCGCCGGTCTCATATTTCGTAGTACGAGCAGTAGTTTACAGTTCAAATTATGCGTCGAAATGCAAGCGACATGATAACAATTTACGCTGAATAATTGTTATCTACATTTATGAATCAGTCTTGCATGTATCTTATTGTTTCATTTTATTCCACCGAAAAGAACGCCTTCTTTACTGCTAGCAAGCAACGCGAAACACGTCGAAAAAGATATACACATCATTGAAGGATTTTCTTATCCCATATACTTCTCGTTGGATAATTCACATCTATCCCGTTGAATCTAAATGATATGTGAACTCAGCAGTTGATACAGCGTTGTAAAATAACAGAATAAAGAGCTGGTAACCATGGCGTACGTCGACCTGCTTTTATACCGACCTCTTTGCATTTGTATTTTTATCCATTGTTTGTAGGTGTCTACTAAATCGCTTCTTGAATCCCCGGTTCTAGCGTGAGCGAAAAACGTCTTGGGCTAGTCCATGTCTGTCTGTCGCGTTTCTCAGTAACGATGCATTGCTGTAACAGTGACCTCGAATCACATTGTTGCAACAGCGTGCTTCTGTTCAGTCCGTAGCTTCCCTCGTGTTTTACGTCTACCTGTTTAATTAATTAAGAGGAAAGCCGAGTGCGTAACGTTATTCCTTAGCCAGTTGAGGATGTAACAGGTGCCATATTTCAACCACTTGAGTTAACTAAGCGTCAACTATGAAGTGTAGACAACCGAAATTGTGTATTGGGCTCACCTTGTGGCGATGGAGCGGTGATCAAGATGGCCGATTAAGTAATGACAACATTAAAGATTGAATGGATCTGAATCTGGCACAACTAGAATTTTTAACCGAAAACGTGTTAGAAATTCAATTTTAAAATGTGTGGTAATGCCCGATATTCCAATCCGTACAGCCTAAAACGGGTTGGATCACGAGTAAAACCTTTGTTTGGAAAGCCGTGCATTTTGGTTGGCTCACACGTTGTTTAAGGCTTCGACCGGGATGTTAAATCTTATGTGGTACCGCCTGATTCGACTTCTAATGGTTAAGTGAAGTGTTTTCTTCGCGGTACGGTCTGGATTCGTAAATATTATGAAGACGAGCTTCGGCTTCAAAGGGTTAACCAGCTGATTTTCGTAATGGTGAGGTGTAGTGTTTTCTTCGCGGTACGGACTGAATTCATAAATAATATTCAGACGATCTTCGGCTTCAAAGGGTTAACGACAGTGTATGTCTCATAGCCGTTCCCTCTGCGTATCTAGCTCTTGACCTCGCTCCACGATGAATAATTTCTGCACTTGTTAAGCTGTCTTTAAATAATCTACGAATACTGTTACGCTCACAAATGTTGTTTTTGACTGTCGTGATGTAACAAAACACGCTCTTTGGCTTCCGATGTGGCAAGCGACGTGAGACAGTTGAGAGTGTGTAGGTCCATAGGAAATAGTGCGTCCATATTGCGGTAAATGCTAATAAGTTTAGATTGCATCGGCGTGTCTTTGACAGGTAGATCGACTTAGATAACCTGCGTGTGTTCGAACAGGACGTCTCTAAGATCAATAACCGCTTGTCCGTGCAGGGTAATTCCTGTGGGATGTTGGTGAGCTGACCGTCTCCGAATGGACATCAAGACCTGCGCTATCTCACTGACAGTAAAGGGGATGCATATTGCAGTGCAGTGCATAGCTCATTGTACGTTATATTATGTTTATAGGACATGCAGACTCATTACTAATGAACTAAACGCATAAAAGTGTCAGAAATTATATCGCCTTCTAGCTCATTAAATGCCCTGTGTGTCGAAAAATGTGTGAAATAAAAGCAGTTTTCAACAATATTCAGATGTATTTTGTGTCAGGTATCAAACTTTTGTGTGAAACGTTTACGGGATAATCTGGGCTGTAAGAAGTGAGAGTTTTATGTTTTTACGTTGGCGTTTTTGTGTTCCGCAAGTATTAACGCTATTCGTTAGAGAGTATCAAATGTTAGCAATCAAGAAGTGAAAATTCGGAGACAATAACAGAGAGAAAGCTCCAGATTTCTTAAGCTGTGCGTACGTTTCTTAACTTGTTACTGCATTATTTAATTCTGGGTTGCTGGAATTAGATATGACTTATATGAGGCCAAAAGTGATATTATTATGCCCCGCTGACTTCAAATGACTGACCCCCAAAATTTTAATGTAAATGAGCTTTCTGAGGGTGTTATATATTTTGCTGTTTTCACTCCTTATATTTAAAATTCCTTTCGGCTTTCCTGAATCCCATTAAAAATATAAACATCTTCGCCAACAATAAAATAACTGCTTGTGTTAATTGACTTGTATTTGGCTCGGTAATAAAACTTAAAATTTTCTTGTATTTTAATCTTTTTCAGGATACGAGGTTAAATGTTATATTGTTATTATCTATCGTATAGACTGTGTAGAGTGATCAGTCACTTAACAAAAATGTAGGGCTGTATTTATGTTTTTCTTGCTTTATTATTACCACTGATTGTGCTGTTCTTTTACATCAGATTTCTCCACTTCACAACAGAATGAAACGCTGAAGTGTTTTGTCGCTGTCAATTTCTTGTTTGTATCTGGAACAATAGCTACTTCATCTTGCACCCGAGTTTTCTTTATAGTGGAAACCAATCTTTGTTGTTTCAAAGAAACATTATTATTTGCTATTATTTTTAACTGTGGTTATGAAAGCACAATACGTATAATTGTTTTACATTGTCTGGGTCACCCCTTCACAATACTCGTCAGAATTCCTCATCGTACGTACAATAAATGCTGAATAGTACAGTCTGTTGTGGCATTATTGAGCAGTATGTTTTAGAGTTTAATCACTCCAGTTGCTCTAGAGATAACTGAAGGTTGTCTTTAAAAGCTTTGAGATGAACAGCTGGTCAGCAGGTTAGAAACTGAAGATTATTTACCACGCTCATAACAGTCCGGCACTGGACCCGATTCTGGGCTAGTTAAATGCAGTCCACACCCTTCCATCCTATTTATTTAAGATCTATTTCAGTATTATCTCATTATCTGTCCTGGCCAGTTGAAGTGATCTCGTCTCCAAAACATACAGATTTTTCATATCATTTTTTATATTTTCTCACCCATCTCATTTACTTTGACTTCATCACCCTAGTAGTTTTAATGTAGAGTACAAATTATGAATTTCATTATTACGCAATGTTTCCAACCCCCCCCCCCCCCCCCCCCGGCTGCGTAACTTTTTTTTTGGTCGAAATGTTCAGGGTACTTTGTTCTCAAACACAATATGTCCATGGTCCTTCCTTTGTATAAGAGCCCAGACATTAGATGTTTAAAATCGAGTATGAAAGAACATCACTTTGGGGGTTGGCTCTGCTTTTTTGCCATAATTGCCTCACTATATATGAGGAGGAGTTGTTAATATTAATCTGTTTTTATTTTTGCTCGTGATATTAGCTTATAGGTTACATTATGTAGTATAGTGACTAGCGAATTGCTTGTAAGTGGTCTAAGCATTTCATGTTGAGTTGGTTTTTAAATCATGAAGCTAAATATTTTGATGAAATGAAAGTGTTAGATGAAATATATAATGGTTTTTATTTCCATAAAGTTTCTGAATTGGCATTGGTTTAAATTGATTCAAGATCAAATGGGAATTTTATGTAGGTTCTACACCAGCAATAAGGGATTTCTGTAAAGTGAAAGGTCTTTACATACTGGTCACTACTTTCGATATCTTGTTAAATAGGCAATGGACAGGGTCTAGTCTGATGGCTAACTTAGGCAGAAAAGTGTTTTGCTAGTCGCTTTATCAATACAGCGACAACAGCAAACGAAAATAATTCATTTTCCGGAAAAGCTCCGCATTTGCGTGTCAGCGAATGCAAGTCTCTCAGGAGTAGCATTTGTTTCATTTGCTTTTCATGGTTGTTATCGTTACTGCTGAACCCCCCCCCCCCCCCCCCCCCGAGGAGGAGATTGCCAGATTACGTTACTGAGGCGACGATCGTCCCAGGCCGGGAGGTGGTACGGCTTGGGGAGGGCAAAGCGGTGAAAAGTCAAAAGAAACTACGTCGAATAATCGAAGTATATTATTTAATGAAAAATATTTAAATATAGGATAAAAAGAATCGAGACACCTTTCAGGGCTCAAACTCCGCCTGGGTATGCGACTCCAGATGCCGAACTCAACCCCCACAAACCCTGACTTGCCTCCCGACTTTCTCCTCGAGTCGTTCTCTCTCCGGCGGACACACACAGACTGTCCTAACTGCCCTGCTGTCTCATCAGGGTCTCGAAGCCGCCGACTCCGAAGAACTTAGAGAGGGGAGATAAGCCACTTCGAGCCATGAGGCATGGCTCACTGCCCATGCACCTAGTATGAGTTTCACGAGAGCAGATTAGTGAATAGATATCTATTTAAACGTAATTAAATAGCACGTTCTGATAAAAACTTACGACGGACGTTTCCCCTATCAAATGTGTTCGTGGAGAATTCCAAATCCGAACACTTACATTAAATGAACCTGCTAGTGGCAGAGGCGTTAATTGGAAAGTGGAGACGTTAACCAGTTTAAGCTGCTTACAGCAACATTACAATAATTCTTGTAGGGTAGTTACAGATCGACCTTATTTTTGTTTCAATTCTAATGGGTTTTGACGACGGTAGTTTACACTTAAAATTATTTGTTGTCAGGACTTTTTCTATCGTCTGTTCTTTAAAATTACGACGTTTCGGAGGCTAGTTGTGTCTCCGTCTTCAGGTTAGAGGTACCTACTCTGTTCGGTCCCTTAGATAGAGCTAGTCTCTGTCACTGGACAGAACCAGCCTCCGAAACGTCGTGATTTTAAATAAAGACAATGGAAAAAGTCCTGAAAATGAATAATTTTAACTTATTTTTGATCTTTGACAGGGATAGTGGAGATATATTCTTTCAGTAACTTCTTACAGTACGCAAAACACTTCAGTTGAACACATTCGTCAAAGTGGTAACGGAGTAAGGAAGTTAAGTACAAATAGATGAAGCTGAATTTGTGTAACGTGGAAAACAGGATCAGCTTGTCACCGAGCTAGTCATCAATGATTTTTCAGGTTATTACAAATGATGTATCAGTTGATGGCTTCAGCTGTTGAGCATGTGGTTTGACTGCCCCTTCCCGAACAACCTCCTGTCGTTCTCAGTTAATGCAAACGCCTCGGAGGGAGTTCTCAGCTTCCTAATGCTTCAAAGGGGATCTTTGTCCCCAGAACCAACAACACCAGACATTGTATTACGCCACCACGTTCGTACGCTAAAAATGTGCCACCATGAATTTCATAATGGTATGTCATATGCATAATTCTCTAGAATCTTCGCATATGAATACACATGGAATGTATAAGGAGGTTTTATTACACTGAGACATGTGGTTCATGAAAGATTGAATGTAGGGTGAATTGGGACAAAGTGATACATAAAGAACAAATGGTGGTCCTCACAGATCGGGAATATCGCGGTCTTCCGGATCGAATAAGAAAGACCCGTCCTTTGAAATGTAGTGGGCTTTTAAAGTTTTAACATATTTATGACTTTATAATAGACGATACACAAAGCCTGAAATAAAGAAAGCAGCAGAGTAATATGATACCATCGCACAAAACATTAGCCTGGGCTTACGCCATTTTCTAGTTGTTGTTCTTTGAACAAAGAGCATAAAATGATAGAAATCATGTTTTCCTGTCTGTAAATCCGGAAGGTTTCATCTTTAAAAAAATTGTATTAAATTTAGTATTGACAGATATGTACTAAATGTTGTTGGGAGAATTTCATTTTGTTTTATTTCGTCAAGTGTGAAGCCATTTATCATATTTGCATATTTCGTAGTAAAGCCGCCCCTTTAATATTACAAAGTTTGACTTTCCATCACCGTAACAACCAATGCACGGAAAACGTCAAGACAGTAGTTAGCAGTCCCGCGTTGTATCCGAGAAGTACCTCCCGTATCTTTGCCCGTGTACCTGCTGTCCTGAGGGTTTTTATGGTTTTGCTAATTTTCTCCAGGAAAATTCTGGGACAGTACATTAAGATTGGCCGCGACCGCTTCTTCCCTTCTTTATTCATGATTCACAGTCATCGTGGCAAATGGCAGTGTGTAGGCGTTGTAACCTGCTCTGTTCTGAAGGCGTTTTTAAATTAACCAACGGAAATAGGTAATTATATGAAGGACAAAAGAAATTCAAGAGGAAAGGGGTAGACAGAGGAGGAAATGAACAGAGAAAGGCGAGATAGAAGGATAAAAATGGAAAGTACGAAAGCGAGAAAGCCTTTCGCTGAGCAGTGGCCGTAATCCAGTTGCACATTAATTGAAACTGTGTCTTCAAGGCTGTTTTTTATATTCCCACAATATGTCCTTGTCTTCTGAATGAGATTTATTGCCCGCCTCAGTGGTAGCCCCTTCCGTATCGGGGTGACGTGAGAGCAAGGCATTTGAGGTCGGTCTTGAGCTGCCGATTCTTGGTCGCTGTATTGTTATCTTGAGCTAACCGCGCACCTCATTTCTCTGTCACTGGGTCTCACCTCATCAGGATCAGAAGCTTGAGGTCTGGTTACCATGGGAACACGTAGTCACACGAAAAGATGAATGGATTCCATGCACGAAGGAGAAGAATGAACTCGTGCGTTTATACCTCGCGATCGGAAAGAAAAAAACTAGCAAAAAATATCGATTATGGCTTCACATAGATCCCCCCGTGATGGCGTCCATATTTTAGAAGGTATTTTCCTGACTTACGTAGAAAGTGGTCAGGACAACGTCATGACATCAAGATCAAAAGTTAGTTCGGCCTGCTGTCCGAGTCATTTGAACCCATGAATCATAACGGTGAATAACATGTCGTACACCTATAGATAAAGTCGCGAAGCATTGAACTGAGTCGTATATGGGATTAAAAAGTAGCTGAAAATATTTTATTTGTCTGTGTTCAATTTAAGTCTTTACTGGTGGTCTGAGGACAGTCACCTTTTTCCGTACCTGTCCGCGAAACCCGTTCGGCGCTAATTTCTTGGTTTTGGACTTTATTCATTATCTGTTGATTGTTATTATCAGATCACATCTCAAATGATGGACCTTCCTTCGTCTTCCGTTAGGTCAGAATTCAATACATGGAAGATCGAAAATAATAGGTGCCTTCTCCCCCCACCTCCCTGAAGACGAAGGATGATCCATTCTTCCAAACGACTGTACAATTTCATTTTTTATGAATAGGTACTTTTTCAGTTGTTTACATTTGTGCCATAACATCAGGCTACCGTTTTATCTGTCTCGATTTTGCATGTTTTATGGTGTGATCGGCCAAGTGTTGAGGAAGAATACGCATCTTTCGAGGCTGGTTGCTGACAGTATCGTTAAATAAACAGCAAATAAATAAAAAAGTACTAAAATAAAAGGTTTCTGATAATGGTGTGACGCATTGTGTATAATTCTATTAGACTTCATCTGTCGTCTAAGAATTTACGTTTCCTCGGCTGTGTTCTGTGCCAGTTAATTGGAGTTCACTACTTCAAACTGTATTTCTCTAAGATACATTTTAATATTATCCATCCATTATACGATCTGATCTCTTGAGTGATCTAGAGTGGTCAGTTTTCTTCAAGTTTCAAAACCAAAATTTAGTATGAAGTTCTACTTCTCATCTTCCTGTTCATACTAGCCTGCATTCCTACTCCTCGTTTTATTTTATTTAACCACTCTAGTAATATTTCTTTAACATTGCAAACTATTAATTTTATTGATCGAAATCTGAACGTTGACAAAAAATATCTGCCGGTCAATCTCAGATGACCTCTTCACGATGCTCTGTTTTCGCTGATGATAAGTACCATATTTATCAGAGACACGCCTGGAATCTGTTTTGTACATCGTGTCACTAAGCGAATTCTGCACATGCGTAAGACTCCTTATATACCTCAATAATATCTTGTCATTGAATGGTTGATGCACCCCTCAGAAAATTTTGGTGGATGCCACAGAAGATATGTAATGTATATTGATTAGCTGCAAAGTATTGTGCCAGTGCGTGACCTCCAGGAACTAAAGTTCAGCACGCCACGCTCTAGCGTTATTAAAATCGATACAGCTAAAAGATTTCGGTTGCACAAGTGCTCAGATACCTGATAATCGTATGAAGATGGAATCTGCCGGCCCTAAAATGAGACTAGTAGTTCCCGAGTATTTAACGATGTTTTCGTTTTAGAGCTGGGAAAAACATTCAGTGCAGTGTCTGGCTACGGATTGGACGACCGGGATCTCCCCGTCAAGGGCAAAGGATTTTTCTTTTAGCTTCTCCGTCGAGACCGGCTCTGGGGCCCACCCAGCCTCCCTTTCAGTGGGTACAGCGTGGTTCCTCTGGTGTGACGCTGACCTCTCACCTCAAGAACGAGTAGAGCCCCTCCCCCAAAAGCCAACATGTAATTATAACCGGACACATTTACTTTCTTAAATAATAATAGGAGTTTTGTATAGGTTATATGAAGTACCTGGTCGGAATGGCTATGAATAGTGAATTGAATAGGATTTGGAAGGAAGCGGTCGTTACATATTTTAAGATAGGTCTACTCTCTGTGAATTTGCATTGATGAACTGAGATAGTATGCTCCCCCGAAACGTTGGTATTTATCTTAAGTTCCACATGACGTTACAGACCTGAAGACCAATCATCATCTTCACTGCCATGATAATAAATAAATACATTTTTTGGGGGGGAGATTTTAGGAACTGCAGCAGTCAGCGTTATATTTCATGTTATTGTTATTTACTTTTCATTATCACTTTTATGTGAACGTCTCCAGTAATATTCTTTCCATTGTCTTTATATCGAAACAAAAATTTCGAAATTGAGCATATTATATCTGATTACTCTCGACCTCGGATTTTGTGGCCAGCACGGAAGTTTGTTAATCAAGCCTCTATTTCCTCCATGCCAGTTTTAACGATACAATCTGTCTCTGTAACGTGCTGACACATTCCCAGATATCGGTTGCCATAAATATTATTTCTCTTAGCAGGAGCTCGTCTAAATAACTTTGTACTAAACTACGCAAGTCTGTATAAGTAACATTCTTACAATATACTGCAGACTAAAACGTAGCCGAAGTATCAAGTAACACGAAACTGATTCTTGTCTGATTAAAGTAATGTAACGTCCCTATGCCCAATGCATTTGGGTTGATGAGACAAAGCGCCTCACGTTCTTAACCTCGGAATTAGTTGGAGGTGAGTCTTTAGCACGAAGCTTCTACCATTTTAACCACGTCCTAGATCGTAATCAACGACTTTTAGGGACCCGGCCCGATGAATTTACATTTTTGGTCACTGAGCCAAGCCACTCATTCGATTATTAGTCGCTTGTTTGTTAGTTTGTTAGTTTTGCAATCAATGATCAGCACTACGTATTACTTACTCTACATTCACAAATACACATTTTTTTGTATGTACGCCTTCGTTTGTATGTATATGTAGGATGATTCTTAATTACACGCAGTAAATATAAGTATCACGTTCTACTCATAAAATCAAACGAAAATTTTTTTGTGTGTGTGTGTGTGTGTATTTTTAAATCTAATATTATTGAACTGACGCTTCTAAATTAAAGCACATCCAGTGTGGTAATCGTCTGAAAAGTTCGAACTCTCTCCTTGTTGATATTATTGGTGGTAGGGAATTAAAGTGTCCCCTGATATCCCACCAAAGTTTAATTAAAATCTGTCAATTGACCGAACAAGTTATCACATGAGATAAACACACCGAAACGCAACTTGTCTTCCTTAGAAAGGAAATTACATGGAGCCGTATCGATCATCAGATAATGTCTTGCATCGCCACGTCGTTTCTAGGAACAGCTGATTCTGTCATGTTCTTTTTTGTTGACAGTCATGGAGTTCTCATGGCTTATGTTATGATACTGTGAGAAACGTTTGTCAATAGGGATGTAGGCACGGCTTAACTCAATGTTAATTTGTAAATATGAATTTAATTCCGTATTAGGCATATATTTACAGTTCTTATTAAACATAAAACACAACTCTACCACGTTTTGTTTCTGTCCTTTTCCTGTTGCAAGAAATGCTTTCTCTCTGGACTCCCACTGTAAAGAACTGGAACCAGAAACTTCTTTTCAGTAGATCTCTCGTACCCCCCCCCCCCTCCCCGGCTCCGGTCCTGAACCCTTTTCCCACTTATTGTCGAGTTAAATACCGTACTTTTATCTGAAATTACAATCTCTGCAAAGCTTTTGGACAATCCAGTATTTCTTATCAGCAGACAAATTAGGGCTTCATTATATAATAGTTCACTTTCAGAGTTCGTAATTCTTACTTACGAGTGTTTTCATCTGTTAAATTAACTGGTTATAACTTGTATTATCGAACACGGCTTAAAGGTTTTTAGAGTGTTGAGGGAAGCGGGAAGTATCGCGGTGACTGGGAGGGGTAATGCGCCTTCGTGTAGAAAAAACGGGGGTTGAAGGTCGGTTAGAGGAACGAATTCGAGAAAGATGAAAGTTCCATGTAAACTCGATACCCTTTGCCTTTTATTAAATGCATCATTTTTAAGCTTGAAAAATAAATGACTGGTCTCTCGTGCACGCTCTTTGAATGACGAGATTCCCCCCCCCCCCCCCCCCCCGTAAATAGCAGAAAAAAAGAGGCTTTGCTCTGTTTCCTCCTTCTGCCGTTGTCGTTACTGATTTGTTGAAATCGGATTAAGGAACAAACACATTTTTCTCATTAGTAAGACATTCTTCGAAGCTAACCCTAAATTCTGATTTAAAATGTGAGTAATAAATGTATCAATAACATGTAAAAGAAATTAAAATGTTATTCGTAACTTGTTCAAATAAATTCCCTCGACAATATAGGTCTACTTTTACATTTACATCATTATAGAGACTCCGCAAATTTCCATGTGAAAGAAGACTCTCTTAAGCATATTATTGTAAAAATTAATTAGGGAATTTACGGGCCTAAAGATGATACTCTACGCTATATAGTCTGAGCTACTGAAAGAGCGTCGATAAATAAACTACAAATAAATATAAGTAAGTCAACATCATAAGAGAACAGCGGCGAAAGAATGTGCAGGGTGATACCCATCTTTTGTTCGCGACGTTTGTCAGTCTCTGAAGGCAAACGTTTTGATACTGCCTTGAGTAAGCCTTTACCGATTCCTTTCACACCCCTGCCAGTTCATAATTTTTACGATCACGTTCCCATTCAACCCTGCATAACATGCTCAGTTGAAGAACACCGTAAAGTTTGAATGATTTGAGGTTCACACTACGGCGAGTATGAAGATTTCCGTCTTCTGGGTTGCTGCGCTGTGTAGTCTGGTCGATATTAACCAACGTTTCAGAGGTCATACTGCCTCCATCATCAGGGCGATGAGCATGAAGATTTAAGTCTTCTGGGTTGTTGCGCTGTGTAGTCTGGTCGATGTTAACCAACGTTTCAGAGGTCCTACTGCCTCCGTCATCAGGGCGATGAGTATGAAGATTTCTGTCTTCTGGGTTGTTGCGCTGTGTAGTCTGGTCGATATTAACCAACGTTTCAGAGGTCATACTGCCTCCATCATCAGGGCGATGAGCATGAAGATTTAAGTCTTCTGGGTTGTTGCGCTGTGTAGTCTGGTCGATGTTAACCAACGTTTCAGAGGTCCTACTGCCTCCGTCATCAGGGCGATGAGTATGAAGATTTCTGTCTTCTGGGTTGTTGCGCTGTGTAGTCTGGTCGATATTAACCAACGTTTCAGAGGTCATACTGCCTCCATCATCAGGGCGATGAGTATGAAGATGTCTGTCTTCTGGGTTGTTGCGCTGTGTAGTCTGGTCGATGTTAACCAACGTTTCAGAGGTCATACTGCCTCCATCATCAGGGCGATGAGTATGAAGATGTCTGTCTTCTGGGTTGTTGCGCTGTGTAGTCTGGTCGATGTTAACCAACGTTTCAGAGGTCATACTGCCTCCGTCATCAGAGTATGAAGATTTCTGTCTTCTGGGTTGTTGCGCTGTGTAGTCTGGTCGATGTTAACCAACGTTTCAGAGGTCATACTGCCTCCGTCATCAGAGTATGAAGATTTCTGTCTTCTGGGTTGTTGGGCTGTGTAGTCTGGTCGATGTTTACCAACGTTTCAGAGGTCATACTGCCTCCGTCATCAGGGCGATGAATATGAAGATTTCCGTCTTCTGGGTTGTTGCGCTGTGTAGTCTGGTCGATGTTTACCAACGTTTCAGAGGTCATACTGCCTCCGTCATCAGGGCGATGAATATGAAGATTTCTGTCTTCTGGGTTGTTGCGCTGTGTAGTCTGGTCGATGTTAACCAACGTTTCAGAGGTCATACTGCCTCCGTCATCAGAGTATGAAGATTTCTGTCTTCTGGGTTGTTGCGCTGTGTAGTCTGGTCGATGTTAACCAACGTTTCAGAGGTCATACTGCCTCCGTCATCAGAGTATGAAGATTTCTGTCTTCTGGGTTGTTGCGCTGTGTAGTCTGGTCGATGTTAACCAACGTTTCAGAGGTCATACTGCCTCCGTCATCAGGGCGATGGATGTTGGTAAACATCTACCAGACTACACAGCGCAACAACCCAGAAGACAGAAATCTTCATCGTAAAGTATCTTAAAAAGAAATCATTCTTTAGAATATTTAGAAACCAACCTACTGGAATCAGGAACGGAATGAATCAATAAGCATCGGTTGAAGCTTCTATATGTGAAGCTTTATAAATATAAATTTTTCCGGGACGAAATATAAGATGTAGGAACACGCTTTCCATTCTTAAGAAATATTATCACTCTAGCGTTCACAACGACTAGCGATTTTCAACACGAAACAAACAGAAAGAGGGAAGATTTGTAGGAAGGAGAAATGAAATACAAAGAGTCAGGAAATGGGCGATACAATCCAACTTTCGTTTTGACTTTTCTTTTTAGCTCTTAGTTCTGTATCGTGAAGGAGATATTCCATATTTTGGAACAGTTTTCGTGAATGAAGTTTTAAAACCAGCATTTCTCAAAGTTTCTTTATTTTAATTCTTTGTGACTACATCATATTTTACATCATTTAATGTATTTTACTGGAAATTTGGTACAGTTCTTATCTATATTATATGCATATCTTCTTTGGCTTTCTGTCAATGTGAATAGTTTATATTTATGTATATTTTATTCTGATATGCACCACATCGGTATAACCTTGTACAAAACACTATTATTTATGCCTCTTTCCTTTCGCATTATTATTATTATTATTATTATTATTATTATTATTACCTTACATGACCTTCAGTTCTTTATTTATGACACTATATTAAATTGTGGGCATAAAACAGGTGATGAACATCAGATTTACTCACTTTTGTGTTATCTGCTCTGTGATGCACTGAATGTGAGAAATCACCACACGTGTATACAATTAGAATAATTTATATTGCGATCAGAATCTCATAACTGGCTTGGAAACAGTGGATAAACCTACGCATCTTATTACATCAAATATATGTTCATGTAGGTCACTGCATAAATACATTACATTTCATTTTAAAATTCTAAAGAAAGCGAGTCTTTTTAAAAGTCATGCAATAGACCAATTTATGTTACACTTATTCTGCAATGCGAGTGATTTTTAACAAGGAAATTGTACATATAAATTCGTATGGAGAATGTTTCTCACAGAGTAACATGGTTGAGCCCAAAAAGGACAGCTTCCACAAGTTGTTTGTCACCTTAAATTAGGTGACAAACAACTTATGAACGAAGGAGTGTTGCGGTCTGTGAGTACTGCACGATCACCGGACTTCAACTCAATTATATTCTTGAGTCCACGTGAAGGATTCATTGTCCTGCAGTGCTGCCAACATCCCAGATGGGATATGGTGTCTTGTTTGCTGGGTGATGAACAGTGTTCGTCGCACTGTTGATGTGTGTCTGTGATCATTCATAAACAAATGCTAACGGTGGTCCGTTTGAGCATTTGACGTGAACGAAATGCTAAATACAACAACAAAATTGGTAATTATCGAACTGTTATAACATCCTCCATTTTAGGGACACTAATTTGCAGTAGCTTAATAATGAAATAGAATAAGATTTTTTAAATTAATTTTGGTACCTACTCTTGTTTCATAAAACACGGGGCACTGCGATTAAAGAAAACAAATGAATAAATAAGACTGTCATAGGGGGTTACACGTACTCATAATACATACAAATATAAACATATTGTAACCGTGTCACAGATTTTATATTTTCGTAAAATAGGACACTTTCAAGACGTTTTATAAAGTCACGTATGAAAGATGGACAGGTTGGTCTTACGATGTTTGCTTCATTTGTGAACTCTTACATTTTTGAGACTTCACTTCTTCGGCTTCACATTCACCTCATATTTCCGTTCTTTGGATTGTCAATGCTCATCTGCTTAATGCTGTCAGTGTGAGAAACCACTTTCAGCTGTCGTTCATATAGAGAAGTGAAGGGACCGAATATAATAATTTTTATGAAAAATTTAGAAATAAATTATATTCCTAATAGAGTTTTAGGTGGAGATTCAAGAATTATGTCTGTATCATTTTTGAAACTCTGAAATTTTAATCAGTTCAATGTATGTTAATGACAATAATTACACGTACAGGCCTACACCCCTCGTATTAATCTATTAGTTAGGATAAGATAAAGCAATTACAGATTTCGGTGTAGCTTTACCTGTAATGAATTATCTTTACGTAGTATCTTGTTAATGCGATTTTTAATCATAGTGGGACACATCGTGATTTCTGCAGTCGTTTGTATCTGAGTGTATCTGTACTCTATGATGACTTAGTTAAATGAAATAATTGGAATAATAATAATTTTATTGATAGAATTAATGCAATTAGAATAAATTTTACAACATATATTCACCTTAAACGTGTTTATATAAACTTAGTTTTATTCTTGATACAAAAATTTAACGATCAATATAAGGGGAAGGGCAGGTAATGTAATGGAGCTCGTTTTACGTCTGAGACAAGTTTTGACGAAAGCTCCCAGTGTCATGAATTCCCCTGAATTGAAAGTCTGACGTCATTTTCGTGACGTAAGAGTCTTAGATGTCAAGATGCTTAAAAATTAAAACTTGGACAATTCTTGTAACATAATCTTCCTTGTGAACAGGAGAAGCTGGTTAAAACTTATTTTTTTCTCGTAATAAGAACTCAGAATATTTGGAGTAGGGGCATTCTTCGCATTAAATGCTGTCATTACATGTAGCGCTGTACCTTTCATGAAAATAACCTGCAGTAATCAGTTATACGTTAAAGTTTTTCGTACCATGTTACAGTCTGAAGAAGTTACAACAAGCGATATCACGACTTATGGCGTAGGAATAGGTAATATTTGTTTAAAGATGAAGTTTTTTATATTCTGCTAAGAAACGAAGAAAGAAAGAAACACTGTAATCCAATTGTGGCCGTGTATAGTATTCACTTTTAGTGTGGATTGTACATTACGATTATTAGTAGGAAGGAGTGTTTATACCTCGTTAAATACCGTGAAATCAGCTTTTCAGATGTATCAGGTATATTTTATGACTGAACAGTATTGGTTTGCTGAAAATTTAATACCATTAATAAGTACAAAGATTATTTCAAGTGTTTAACTGGGATTTCAGACATTCCAGTTTGTTATATGGTCTGTATGACCCAGAAAATATTCTTAGGCTGTTTTAAATATTACGCAAACTAGAAGTTTAGAAGGAGGAAATCATAATATTTGTCAAAGCTTGGGTTCCATAAATTGTTACAAAGGTTAACCTTTGATGAGCAGATCACACCATGTGAGTAAAACGGATGTTTTATGTTTTGTAATTATAAGTTCGGAATGTGAGCGAACACCAGGCAAGTCAGAAAATAGGTATAGAATAAATAGTCTATAGGTACAGTATAGATACTGTTCTAAGTGATGTGGAAAAGGGTTTAAATGTTTACCATTAGGAATTTGGATGCTTTTTTCCCTTTCTGGCACTTACAACACGAGTATTTACACAGTAATAGCATTTTCAGTGGTTGGGTAAGGACAGATAGGACCACAGCAAATGGGGGATAACTTCGTGTATCTGGGACTACGGAATCCTTTTGTCAGTTACATATTCCGCATTAAAACGTACCGATTTAGTATTTGATGTAAGCGGGAAAAACACTTTTGACGGAATTTTTTTTTCAGTTTAAGCATTTAAAAATATCGTGTTTTGTTAATTTTTAAAGATTAGAATCCTTGAACAGTTGTTGATAAATATATACACAATGGTAAGAAATATAAATAAAACAGTGTGCAATCCGTCGCATTCTGGTATAGGGAATGACACATAAAGAACACAAAATATTTTTCGTCGATCTATGATTTATGGTTCATTGGTTTGTTATAAATATGTTGTATGAACTCGCAATTAGTTCTCTTTCTAATGTGCATGTCAACACCGAAAAGGCGACTAAATGTCAGTTTTGCCACTCATTATTTAATAGCAAAGTTACGACGGCAGAGATCTTTTGTGATATCACGTAGAAAACAAAATACTGTAAGAACAGTTGCCAGTTCATTACTGTATCTTTGTTCCTGCAGAAGCAATGTTCTTCATCCACCGCTGTTTCACTGCGTATCTTGAAGTCCGTAAGCCTGAAAAAGAAAATAAATAATGTCTAAGGCTGATTCAAGAGGATTTAAAAAAAATACAGTAATTTAATCCACTTGGGTAACAGCTTTAGAGGTGTGGAACTGCAGACAGTTAATCTCTTGTGATTATATTTTAAAATGTACGTATGTTTCTGCTAATTAGAGAAACTGAACGCATTTTAAATGCTTATAAAATTTTAGTCTGGAAATATGAAGGAAGAAAAATTTACATGGGTGTCTGAATAGTTTTAAAAATTATATTTAAACACAGTGTATTGTGGTGTGGGCTGGATTCATCTGGCTTCGGACGGGGCCCACAATCGGGCTCTTTTCAACACAGTAATAGACCTTCTGGTTCCATAAGAGGCGAGGAAATTTTTGACCAGCTGGACGATCAACAGCTTATTAAGAAGGACTGTGTTTCTTGCAGTTGCATGTATTTCGACGTCACATAATCTAAGCAGTCGGCACAGTGTCGTAGAATGAAGGAAAACTAACTGATCGAGATATGTGTACGTAATACAAATGAAAGCCGGTACAAAACTAGATGGCAGTAATTTTGTATTCTGTAATGGCATAATGCCCTGTATTTTCTGCAAATTATATAGAGTACATTGTTACGTCACCTGATTTCTGAGTTTGAAAATCGCGTAGCTCGGTTTGCGACATTAAGGCAGCTCGAATCACAAAACAAGTGACATGACGCACGGTAAATAAGCTGTGGACGAGAATTACCATTAACATAAGAATAATCTTATTCCTAATCACTGTCACTGCGATCTGATAAGCTTATAGTAAATTGAATGTTCTCTCATATTTTTAATGGAGGTCAGATAATGTCCAAGAGGATAATGGAAATTAATTGGACTAATAATAACAGAACATTAATTGGAAAGGAGGCCTTGTCTGTATTACTGTATTTGTATTCAATCAGAGCGGATTTATAGAGTTGAGCACCATTTTGCGGCAGTTACTGATATATCCCATCAAAATTATAGAGTGTATTTCAGAATCGTGGCTAAGTAGGACGAGGTATTAGGAAATTATTGCAGTGATATGGCCATTTGTCCAGTAATTCTGTTTGTAATAATCAACAAAGTGAGGACAATGGTTGTGAGTTTTTTGATGGCGTAACAAATCTAGCGTATGAATGAACACCTGTATTTTTCAAAGTTCATTTGTTTCGATACATCTGTCTGGTGATTTTCGAATAAATTTAGTGTTCAGGGATTGTTAATTAATATCAAATATGACATTTCAATGCTTTCGTCACAATATGGTATGAAAGCAGTGATTGCATTTAAAATAACCTACATCTTATATTAGTGTACTTAAGTGTATTTACTCTGTTCCGGTATGACATGTTTTAATTGTGAAGAACATCGACTTACGAGCCTCATACTTACATATACGTTGCTGATTCCGTTCTTTTCTTTTACCGTAAAGAAATTAGAAGGCGCCTATTTTACATTGGATATTGCAGTCTGGAATCTCAAACATCTATAGTTATCGAACGAAGGAACGAGAGCTATGAAAACGTGGACGGAAGAGACCACTTGGGAGAGACAGACGGAGATGGGAGGGTAATATTCAAATGCGTTTTCAAGAAATTTGGACTGGATTTGACTGGGGTTCAGTGGATTATGTGGTCTTGTAAACATGGTAATGAACTTTTGGGGAAATACTGACGAGGTGAGCAATTATAAGCATCTCAAAAGGGACACCATCGGGTGTTCCTTCAACATTTTCTTGCATTATATATTTCAAGGTGAATTAACGAAATAAGACTCTCAAACGGCAAATTTAACATCAAAATATCCGCCCAGGAAAGTAATCCCCTTTCTTAACAGTAAAAGAAAAGTATTAATTTATGTGACGCTTTTAAGCAATGAACCGTGTAAATTGGGTTTGTTACAGCTTTTTCAGAACCTGTGTTCATGTACAGGTACTAACAGTGATTGCAGTATAATTTTAATTAAAATAATTCTACAGTGACTTTAGAACCGGGACAAAGGGCGATTCACAGGCCACAATGACCTTTTGTCATTATCACCAGGGTTTGAAAATGAGAGCGAATTATTTACGTCGATGACGAAGCTTTTAGAAATACATGGAGTGAAAGTGATATAAATATTGTGTTACTGGCATCAATAAGTATGGCGAACATGTTTATAATACGAGCTTAATAAAAGAATAGTAAACTTATCTGCTTTGAAACCCCAGTGAATGGAACGAATATTGAGTGGCTGTATTTGAAAACACAATTTTACGTCATAGAAATGCATACGAACGGCTTAGTAAATGTTGAGTTGGTTCACCACTCAGCAAATAATCCTTTACGTACAGCAACTGCCTGTATCCTATGCAAGGCCAGAATTGAAGTTGAGTACTTGGACCAGAGTGACTGGAAGCTGCCTTAGAAGTAGTTGTTTCGACCCAAAACAGTGTACATTTAAGTGCTTAATTTTGGTTACTTTTTGAAGAAACGTCAGTAGTTTTCTAGGAGCTATGGAAGACGTAATATTTCGGAGCAAGGAACTACATAGTAGATGAAAACAAGTAGTCGTGAGAGAACTTAATGAGGCCTTTTCTTCGAGCGCTTAAGGATTATACGTACAGTGATGCTAAGGTGCATTTTAAATTAGTGTAATAATTACGCAATTTATTTGTGGGCTGCATTACATAATTACAGACTGAGAACGCGTTAGATTTGCCATGTTCGTAAGTGGAAAATCGTTTCTTTAGATTTTGACATTAAACACTAAGATCGCGGGTTTGAACCTTCTATGTCTTTCGCCTTCTGTAAGTGGTGGCTTTTGAATAAGCCTATCCCACGCCCTAGAAATCCTACAAAATGTCTGAAAGCCTTGAAAAGGTCAGAGGACAGAATCTCGTAGTAATACAATGAGGGCGCTTGGCGGCTGTGCCGCTGGAGTGAGGAGAAAGGTGTAGCAACCGATGTAGTGGTCGCGGATAATGGAAAACACCTTGCCGTGCGGCCAGATATCCCCACTGTAGATTGCGATTCAGCTGCCCATAAGACAGATTAATAATCAGTTAAGTATTCAGGTTTTACCATATCAATAAATAGATTTTTTCCGTACCACCAAGTGATGAAAAATTATATTACCTGCTCAAGATTATTATGTAAGGTATGAGATGTTGACGATGACCTTGTAGTTGGTTACTGAAGTTTTGGAGTAACGTACCGCCTCCATGTTCAGGGTGAAGTGACCAGGTACAAGATTACATGGCGTCATAACACAAAAGATGACGATCGACCAGTTAACTCTGGTTTGTTCCAAAGTTACGTAAAGAATTGAGACTAACCTATGTTATGTTGGAACACGTACCGTTGGGAAGATTTCTGGACCGCGCTGCAAGGTCCTTGTTGATGGTTTTGACCAGCGAGCTACATCAACCTGCAAGAACACAATACACGACACATTAATCAACACGTTTTAACACATTACAGACGACTTGAGTTGCGATTACAATACGTGTTTCAGCTTTCGGCTTATACGTTTCGATTGTCCTCAGCTTCTCGGGCCGAAAACACATCGTACTTATTTTCCTTGTCCGTAATGTGGTAATGATGATGATCTTCTGGGTTTTAGTGTCGAGTATGCACGGTGCTAAAACCCAGAACAACATCATTATTCTCACAGCCGCGAATACCTCAGATGTCACAGAAATTAGAGTTACAGTCAACTTATCGCTTATTCATTTAACGTACGATGCTGAATCAACTGCTATTGTCATGTAGGATCGAATGAGGATGTTAAGATGACAGGAAAAGTTCAAGAGCTAATGAGCGATGACCATATTGGTCTTTTAGGCTGTAACGCTGTGTGGACTTGGTAGATAGCAACGTTTCGGAGGAACATTCTGCATCAATCTTCTCCCTTTTGTTTTTTATTAGAAACTTCGATAATTTATTAATGACTTTGGAAGGGGGCCTTTGGTGGCCGTTTGTAACACCTACACTAGATTAGCTAATTATTATCGAAGTGCCACTGTTGACGTATGTAATAGTTTAGTTATGAATATATCTTTGTTTCGTTCATTTATCGTGTGTCCATATCTTTTTGGGACACTCTGTATTCTACATACTGTGGGAGCATTGAATGAGGTACAAATACGAACATCAGTTTAGGATAGTAGACGTCTATCCGAATTTCGAATGGAGTACTTCACAAATACATATCCGATGGGTTACCGTTATAAATCGACCTAACAGGTAAAATTTACAACGTTGCACGACTTATCCATTTATGTCATATATTATATGTTACCAGCTGTATATTATTTAAACCGTGTACGGGGAAGTTTTGTAAGTTATGTACAGTATACGGACAGAGTAAATTGAATAATTGATGTCACCGGTGTTGAACATATCCTGCATCGGATTGTATGCTCCACAGCAGGGATACATGATCCAGGTATTGATTCTTCGATCACTTCGTCTAGCGGTTATCACTAAATTATATTAACGATTTCTAAACAATCGGGACACTATATTGGAAGACCTCTCATGGAACATTACAGCGTCTCCAACACAATTCTCTGATTTATTTGGTGTGGTAATTTATGGCGTAATTTTATGGTTTGTCTGTTTAGATACGAATAAAATGTCTTCCCCAGGAACAAGTGAACTAATATTCACATCTTTATGAAACTTAATATGAACATAATGACATTGCAGACAATGGTATCCACCTGTTTCTTAATTTTCTACCAACAAGAGCATTTACATGGCTGTTATACCACCTTTTCTTGATCATGGAATATGTGTGCATAGAGAAATTTGGGAAAATATCCGTTTGCCAAGGTCACGTTTTATGGAATTTCAAGAAACATGGCGGCCCCTCGAACTATCCCTTTTTCATTTTCATGGTAATAACTAATAAGTTATTTAAGCTAGGGGTTCCTAACCTTGTACGGAAATATATCTAAAACGTATCACAAATTTTATTTCAACAAACATGACGGCGTTGCAAAACTCTTAAATTAATATATATGGCAAACTGAATCTGTATCTACTGGAAATTATATAGAGAAAATGGACTACTGACGTTATGATTATTCGAATATAGTTTATGAAATCAAGCATTTTGAGGCAAGTATGAGTCAGATACCTGCTATATTTTCTTTATGAATTACGAACCTAGCCGAGGTCGGGCCCTTCTTCGGCCTGCTCATTGGTGGACTACTGTTTTGATACGGGTAGTTGCAACGTGTAACGTCACAGCAATGGCAGAAAGGACTCGTGTGCCAGGCTCAATTAGTACTCGGACCTAATTAGTCAAAGTGAATAGGAATTTTACCACCGTTTCCGTCCTCTTGCGCTCTCTGCCCCTCGTTCACGTTTGCAAGTCCTTTTTACACCACTGCACGGCTAGGCTCGATATTTGTGTGATGGCGTTTTTTATTATTTGGACCATCATCGTGTCTCTGCCCCCCCCCCCCCCCGCTCGCTAGCTGACATGCCTAGATTTGTTGACACGCTGCCCGTCACATAGGAGTCCATATGTCGTAATGTAATTATCAGTTGAAATCGCCAATAAAGGTCCTTGCTGTATGGAAATTTGCTTCGGTAATGTTTGCATGTGGTTCGTAATTTTTAGACTCTGAAATCTACGCTTTGTACTAAAAAAAAAGGAACTTTAACTATGAATGTACAGGAAAATCCTTTTAATGACTTTTTTCCTCTTAAGTGCAGATTTGGCCAATGAAACTCCATTGTACAATGTGAACATTAGGCGTTTTAAATTCCCTTGTACTGCTTCTCTGAATCAAGGAGTGACGAGCTGGAATAAATTCAGTAGTCTGTGCCAGGTTAGTTCGGCTTCTTTCCCCTCGGGTTAAGAACAGTTTCTTCGTTCGACCCAAGGGCCAATTTTAATCTTTTATTTAACAAAAGCTATTGAAAAATGAAAATATTTCACATGATACGCTTAAATATGAACGATATTGAAATATGCACGAACAACTATACAAATATCGGTGAACGTTCTTATGTCGATGTAGACTCTCATGTCGTGTGACCATACGTTTGTTTATGCCCTAACAACGTTTGAATTCATCTGATAAATTTTTATGAATACTTGTAACGAAATTATATTATTACAATACATTCTGTATTTTACTTTTTATTCATCTAACGCCATGGGGAGAGTTCTGGCCCTGAGGTCAGCTTTCATTTTCCCTCAATTGCTTTTTGCAAATATTATTTCGTTCCATCTTCGTCTTCCCTATATCACCACTTCATCCATTCGTCTGTGTGTAACGTATCACAGTAAGAAACAACCAATATTTATGTTGTGTCTGGATTGGCACTTCCCACTGCTTGCTTTCTCTTGTTTTGTGGGCTGCTCCGTGGTTAAATCAAATGAAAGGAGCTAATGTTTTTAGAATGCACCGTAATGGGGTTTATAAGAATGCTGTCATGGTAGTACAATGTGATCTATCATTTCATATTGAGGTTCCCTGCGGTTCGGAGTGTTCGTTGTTTCACGCTACAAATAATTAGTAACATTGCTTTGTATTTTTTTATGAAAGAAGAGAGACAGAATGTTTCTAACGAAATGTATTCATTATTATATCTCAAAAGGACCTCTAGGGAACATGTAATTTTTTCCAATGTGAAATTTATTATATTCAGATGAAATAGAACATCAGTTGTAGGATGAAATCGGAACGTAAACCATGTCTGTTTATGAAAGCATGCTAATGACATTTCTATATGCATATTAAGCACGAAAGAATAAGCATTTAGGTTGGTAAGCGCTGAAGTTTCTGTTTCATAACTGATTTGTTATTCGTTTGAGTTTTCGTATTTGTCTTGTTAACTTGAAGCGATTGAAGGAAGAACAGTATAAAATAGGCCACGATCTTTTCTCCCTACATTAATTACTTATGGACATTTTATTGTTCGATGCTATATAACGTGTACAGTTGAAAGGCGTCATTAAATTATAAAAACTTGTTTCGGGAAGGACCATGTTTCCTTTTAATCCAAGTCAACAATCAGGAAATAAACAATGCAGTGTAATTTAGTACCTAACTACAGAATTTGTCTGAGATAACCTGTAAATCCTAAGGATTTAACGGCGGTCTGTAGATAATTTTGCTTTATTTCTTATGTCATGAGAGTGTTGTGTTTCGTCCGGTTTTTTGACGTGGATTGAAGCGGGAGGCATCCCATTCGGCTGGCAGCGGTTAACCAGATTCATAATCAAAGAATAAAAACTACATTATCTGGAATTATTCGTCAGCCATTTCAGTTTAACATATTGTGTAGTTTACATTATTGTATTTGCATTAAGCATTCTCACTGTCGTTCATCTGAACATGTATGACAATGATAGTCATACAAATAGTGCAAGCAAACATTAATCTGTAACCATGTAATATTCCTGTTTGTGTAAGGACCAATTCTGCTGAGAAAGCTAAAGAACCAGCGATAATTTACCTAAACGTTATTAACCAGTTAATATTTATAATGGAGATGCGTCTTATTCGTTTCAAGACGGACCTGAATTTTTATATACTGTGTACTTGTTTAGGGTTTCAAAGGGCTAACAAACGCGTCACATTATTAACAGTGGTATTTAAATTTCTCAAACATTGCTTTGAGTTTAGACAGAGTGCATATTATGCAGGGATCAAAATTTTCAACAGTCTACCATCTAATCTCTCAAGTCTTGTAAATAAAAAGACGCAATTTAAAACAGCATTGAAAAGATACTTAATTACACACTCCTTTTACTCTGTCGATGAATTCCTAATGTCTACAAGTAAGTCGTAATTTATCCTTTGTTTGTATTTTTGTGACATTTATATGACTTGTATTTGTATAACATGTATTGTATTATTATGACTTATGCTACATCCCAGTGCCATTTTATCGTGTAGATGAAACAATGAAATTTATCTGGGTTACAGACTGGCGCCAAGTGGACAACTAAAGAACTTAAAAGAATAAAAGTATAAAACACATTTACGTCCTTGGTTGGCTGAAAATTGTCTATTAAGACAGATTTATCACAGCGAATGGATTCTAGATCCAGTTTAGATTGGAACGAGAATTTTAAATGAAAGAGAAGGAATACGCTCGCCCATCAGATAAAACAATCCGTAACGGACTTAGCATCATCTTAGATATGTAAGAAGATAATTTCTAATAATAATTTGAAGAGCTGGATGTAAAAGAATGAATAGGAAATTGTCAAGCGTAAGTGTGTATAATGTTAGTTCCCGGAATTAAGACATTCCAGTGGCAAATGCTCCGGTTTGGCTTTGGTTTGCACATGTTACATTTGCATACGAATTAGTTTTCAGACACAAGAAGACAGGAACGTGAAACATGTTCGAAAGTTTACAGTCTGACGAAGACGAACTGATTGCCTCATTATGTATGTATCAACAAAAAGTTAAACTTGAAGGCCTATTAATAAGGTATGCAAAATTTCGAAGAATGGATTTTGAAACTACTTACAGGTCTACCTACTCAAGTTTTAGCAAATCTAATTCGTGTTGAATTAATTTTTTAGTTGTGAAAATGATATTTTGGACTTTGCCCATCGTCTAGATTTTAAAAAAAAAATCTTCGGAAAATGTGAGTCTTGTTCCGTCTTCAGGCAAAGAAAGGGAAAGACAGGAATCTTGGCTGTTGGGCATCCCAGTTTTTTTTGCCTGAAGACGGAAGACAATCCAGCCTCCGAAACATTGTAATTTTACTGAAATATAGACGATTAACAAAGTCTAAAATGCCACTGTTACAGATTATAACTCACCGTCGTCATAAACCTTCAGACTTAATTGATTTTCTACCTCTATAATATTAGTGAAATTATTGACATAAACATCGAAAGAAATTTTCGCACACACGTGATAGCTTTATACAGTTACATGATTGAAAGGCATATACGAGGTGCGATCGGAAAGTTTCAAGACTGCGCGTATAAAAACCCCGTAAACTTATCTCAGGTATTAAATTCATCCATCACCCTCGAAGTAGTTCCCCTGGGAGTGAACACAACGATCCCAGCGCCGCTGCCAAGCCTGGAAGCATCCCTGGAAATCTTTCTTTGTCAGCCTGTCAAGCACCATCTGCGATTCTGCCTGAATCTCTTCTATCGTCTCAAATCTCCTTCCCTTTAGCTGAATTTTCATCTTTGGGAAGAGGGTGCGGGATGACGGCCATGGTGATTGAGGCCAAAAACTGCCGAACTTTGAGGGCGGTGTGCGCTGGCGCGTTGTCATGATTCGTCGCATGTGGAGTTCTTCCTTTAGAATCAGCCTATCCCAACAATGTCGCACAAGTCGTTGATGGTACGACGTCGATCTTCGTAACATTTTCGGGCGTTGTGCTCGAAGATGGTCGTCCAGAACGCTCGTCATCATCGACAGAGGTTCGGCCATTTTTAAAACGTGAATGCCACACAAAAGTTTGCGGACTCCCCAAATGCTTGCTTTAGCATTTCATAGGTTTCCGTAGCCGTTTTGGCGAGTCTTTGGCAAAATTTGATGCACACGCCATTCCGAAATCGCAGGAGGGTCGGTGTAATGCACTACCAAAACGCCCGTAACTAAGAAACAAATGCTAATTCGATGATGCCGGCTGGCACACTGATTCACTATGAATGTAGGCCGCACCCCCTAGCGGCAGAAGCTCGTACTACATCCGGTTCGCCCTCTATTGACACAGTCTAGAAACTTTCCGATCGCACCTCGTATGCACGTAGTTTTTCCCCCTGTTTGTTATTGCCCTGTGAAGTTGGAGTACTCCAGAGGATAATTCTGTTTCGAGTACACATTAATATGTTATGCTTCCATAATTATGTTCGCTATTCTTTAATTTATGTTTGTTTGGCATACTGCAATTTGTATTCAGGTTATGTTGATTATATTCTTCTTTCTTGATTAATCCTGACCTTATGTGATGACGTTTTCCACCACACTGTTCCAAATGGATGCGTTGTCTGTTAATTAAATTCCTCATGTATCCTCTGCCTTAAGTATCTGACGTCCATAGTTTGATTTTATGTTATTGTTTCCTTTATAAAATATTTATATTTTGTCACGGACCGTCTTCATCATATTCACAAATCAGCGTCTTATTTTTAACCCATTTTACATTATTTGAGGTGATCAAGTTTTATTGTGAAAGTTCTTTTTATTAAAGCATTTTACCGGTTCAGTGTTGTGTTTATGTATGGATCATACCTCAGTTACATATTATATACATCCTAAATGTAAGGTTCACTGTAAAATGTGGACTTGCACTTATGCAGAAGAAACTTCTTGGATTAAACGCAAAATACGGTAAATACTGGATAATTACTTCTTGAACGCCGTGGTTTTATTGCTCTTTGGACCCCTTCAACTGCGACAAGTACTAAAGTTATTTAACATCCTAGCTTGGTACATCATTTAGCTTCTGTATCATCGAATTACAGCCGTTTCCATTTATCTTTGCTGAATAGTCACAAGTCAGTACTAAATCAGGCTATAAAATAACGAAGAGTTAATTATATTTAATCTGTCCATTTCTGACAGCACGTCTTAATTCTGCCTCGTCCGGACCATTGACTTTTTAGTGCAGTGTAGTAACGCGACTGCGAGATATCACGTGAAAATATCGATTGTGTAGTTTTCAAGTTTAGTTAATTGCTTAGACTTTACATTTTGAAGTTGAAGTCTTTGTTCTTTGCATGAATAAATACATGTCCTTAATATAATTTCAAAACCGGTAACAAAATAAAAAATAAAAATAGACTCTGTATATTATCTGTTTAACATTGGTAAGAAAATCATCTGAGATTTAAATTAACGCTAACTTATTTACGTATGTCCCATTTTACAGTTATTTGTTACTTTAGTCATGAAGGTGTTAAAATATGCTCTTCTCGTGAACTAAGAATAGGTCCAAAGTAACATTTACTTTGGTTAAGTATTTTCTGACCTGATATCAGTTGTCGCTCAGTATAGGAAGTTTACGGTATTGGGCAGTCTGAATACTGGTTATCAGTGCATAATATTCATTCAAGATTTAAATGTTAGAATGTTAGTTTATGTCATGTGAATCGCTGTAATACAATTAAATACTATTAAATTAAAGCTGCTGAACTTCTTTCAGAGAGATATTCTAAAGGGTTACACGATTTAAAATGGTGAGATTGTACATTTAATGCTATAACGCAACAGATTTCTATTGCCCCGATATATATATATATATTAGCGATAAATAAATATAAAAGAGGCTGAGGTATGTAACATTACAATGAATGCGTTCTAATCTATATGTACTCCAGTTTGGAGTAAACCGCTCCGCTGTTGTGTACGCAAGGAAACTGTCGGTTGTGATGTTACCTGATATTAGTTGGATTGTTTTACATTTCTGCGTAATATTTTCAGTGATGGGCCCGTATTCATTTACGAAGGGTAATCACCATTGGACTCTGTAATTTTATAGTCGGGTCTCTGACCAGCCCGGCTTTTTAACCATTGTAACTGAAGTGGTTGTAATCATATTATTTCACATATCTAACATTTAATTATCCGTAGAATTTTATTCTCAGTGATGACAATAATAGTTGAATTGTAAAGGTTCAGTCTCCCCCCCCCCCCCCCACATACACACGCAAATATGTATGTATGTGTAGGTCTATATAGTACTGTGTAACCTGTGAATATTTTTTATTTATTTTTTCCATAGACTTATCTTTTCATCCGTATCATTAATTTCCTTTTACCAAATTCACGCAACGTGAAATGAATTCTGCACGTTAATCGAAACTTACGTAACCTTTTAACGAACTGGCAAAAAGCAAGGAAAGGTTTCATTTCCGCAGACTTCTAACAGCAAACAAAATATAATTAAAAATTAATCTGTGGAACGAAAGAAAAGCTGTGAAACTAGACGGTTTCAAAATATGAGCATCCACGTTTGATATTACTGATGTCTCGCCGGTGTCCTTAAATCAGAATGTTTGAGAAATGAAGAATTGACGAGATGTCCAACTTACAAAGAGAAGTACGCTAAGATAACAGATGAACTGGGAAGTAGAGGACTGAAGATTAATTACACGAGACTCTCAAAAACACTAAATTAATATCAAATAATTAATATTACGACCCCCGTCCTATATTGATGTCGTTTCGTGCTGTTGAAATAGAATCTTTGCATAAAATCAATGTTTTTTCAGGCTGAAAGCGATTGTATAAATTCTTTATAGGTCTATTTCATCGTATAGGTCTATACCCATTTATACATTTCAAAATAAAATCATATCTCTAGGTCTGGCGCCATTTTGAATTAAATATGGGTGGATTGAAGGGGAGGGTGAACGCTGAAAAGCAAAATGTTATTTTTCCCCTTGTCTCATAAGGCAAAAAAGTTTTATCAATTGTATTATAAAAATCTCTCACATACTGAATTCTATTATCATACACCTTTTACGCTAACAGAGCATTTCGTGCGAGAGACGGACGTAGTTGCCACTTAACCAGAGCGGACTCGTTCTGTTATCTGTGGATTTGCTCGGTCACCAGGGCTGGCGGTGTTGTGTTAATTCGAATGTTAGGCCACTTGTATGCCTAATTTGTAGATGGTATGTGCGTGGTAACTGGGAAGGAGACTTTCATTCAGGCAAAACAGCCCAGTCAGAGACATCCGGCTATGAGTTGTCGAATCATCTCAGCCCTTGATGAGCCTGCTGAATCCACTCTTTATTCTCACACCCTATTATTATTATTATTATTATTATTATTATTTCCTCCCATATTCCAAACGAAGTCTTGTCATCAGGTTTTGTGATTACAATACAGGTGACTCTCGTTATACGCTCTTTCGGTATCCGCGGTTTTATTTCAGTATGTTGAGGAGCATCAATGTCATATCTGCAGCCAAATTTTAAAGCCTGCTGCGTGCGGTCATCCATCTCCAAGATTATCAGGGAATATGATTCAGATAACAAGCTTAACATCAGACAAATTGTGGCGCCATTAAAATGGCGTTTGTTGTACGTTTCCTGTTTTGAGTATACGCGGCGATTCGTGGTAATGCAACCGCCGTGTATAACGATAGTGTCATGTTTTGTATACGTTTGTAATCGCCATACGTCCTGTATGTCTCACCAGACTTACGTTATAATTGATTTCCTTAATATTCCGTGAACACTACATAGTGTGAAGCTCATGATTATGTAATTCTCTCTGTCCTCATGTCATTTCCTCTCGTTTGGGTCGAAATTTTCTCAGCTTGCTGTACTCAAACGCGCAGGTTAGGTCTCTTAATAATGACTAATATGTCTCGCCTTGGGTGTGAACTCTGGTATTTTTATGCCCTTAATATTCGAATGTAGTTCGTTCGTAGAATTTAAAATACGCTGACATTTTAGGTGGTGTGTTACTTTCTATTCATTCTTTTCTCCGTTGCTCTCAGCGCTAGGTTACTTATTTCCTGTTTCTTGCTCTCTGTGGTCTGTCTGATATTAGCTGTTCTCGTCCTCTGACAGTTCTGCATGATGAACCTTCCATCTCCGAAGAAGCCACTGGGGGTTGAATGAGCGGGGGTAGATGGGCTAACGGGTTGAAGGGTCTGTCAGATCCAGGACGTCTCATTCACGTTATAGTTGAACACACCGGGAAATGGTACTAGGGAAACCGACACACACATGCGAATGCCTGGCGTACACATCTCACAATCAGGGCCGTGCTATTTCAAGAGAAGCGACATGACAGTAGCGATGCGGTACGAGCAACAACGTTATGGTAGTCGAAACGGAAGATTGAACACCACGAAGATCAAACGCTGCCACTTGTCACGATATTAAGAGAGTTCCTCGTCTCCCTAAGATCCATCTTTGTGTTCTCCTCGGTCTTGCAATTGTTTTTTAAAACTTTCTCCGCAAAAGTTCTACATGCATTTATTCTCTCCCCATCCTGGCTACATTTACAGATCATCTTGGCTTCACTGATTTAATTACCTTACAAAACGTTACAAAACGAAAGAAGAAATTATTGTTTTTCGTATCACGATCTTCAACTTTTTGGGAATAAAACGAGATGATAGTTTTTCAAACTGAATGGTAGCACGTATTTCGAGAGTTCAGTACTACAGTTTTGACTATGTTTCATAATAAAATTAATAATCGTATCATTAAATTACCAATACGTTATTCCTAGTTCCATAACTACGTTTGAATCCGGACATTTCTTATATATATATATATATATATATATATATATATATAGTGGGTATAATAATTCAATTTAATTATTTTTTATTAGAGTGCTGCATCAACAGTTAGATAATAATAATAATAATAATAATAATAATAATAATATTCGCTCTTGATAAATTTGTAAACTTACAGTTCGCCAATTACGATATTGTAGGATTTATTGCATTCATTATTATTGTTTGATCGTGTTTTATGTAGAAATAATAAGCTTATCATTACTGCTATGATAATGATAAATGGTATTTGGAAGTAGAAGGTTATGATTCTCTCGTATAAATTACTATTTTAGAAAATTTATAACGTTATACTTAGATATTTATAACATCATTACTGTTTAATCTATTCTGTCACGAAAAGTGCATGGAATTTGATAACCACTTTAAAAATGAGGCCATTCTCTATCATCTCATCTCCTTATAATTACAGCAAAGTTTACTTAGGGTTATTGTTTTATGTGTTATCTCAACCGCACTTGACAGGTACACTGTGTTTGTTATCGCATATAAAAATTGCAGTGTGATTTACATAATATAGATCTTGGAGTGTAGTGAAAAGGATCACTCGTCGCTGTGCTGTCTTTCGTAATAACAGTTTTCTGAAATGGAAGTTACTGCGTACGGAATGAATGGAATGTTCCATCCTAAACGATAAAGGCATTACGGCATACTCCGAGCATTGCAATGCAATGTTTTTCTTTCCTGTCTCGTTTTCTTCCCTTTCCTTTCTAACTCATATAATCGGCCAAATTTCCTTTCACTTATACCAGGCGTGGTTTTCCAACTTATGAATAAAGGTATAAGAATGTACTGTCTGGAGTACAGGACTTTATAAAGTAATTATCATGATCCAACACAAAATTACACAGTGTTTTTAAGTGAATTTTCTTTAGGTCATTTATTGAAAAGGGCAGAGCTAAATTGTATCACATCTGCTCGTCTTTCTCCCACTAGAAACCTTTTAAATCTGTTGCCGAAATTCCAGGAAACTCTTTATGAGTGTCATGACACTAGGGGTCATTCTGCCTTTGAATTTGTAATTTCCTACTACCATTATGGCGATCACGTAAAACTCTGAAGCAGAATTTATACTAGCTGGGATGTGCAGTGTGTTAGAAGCTTTCCGACGTTTCAGAGTTTCTTACAAAACACATTGGTCTTCTTAGAGTCCTCAAGTTTTGTACGTGGTTGTAGACCTGTATGTTCAGTAAAACTTGCCAGGTTTGAAGTGTTTTAGGATGTAGGTTTCATTGCGAGAACTGGTGAATTACTGGAAGTAGCAAATTATATTTTGTAGTCTACAGAAATATGGGCCGTACAATAGAATCCTAGAATGTTGTATCATATATATTTACGTTTTAATAGTTAATATGATGTCAACGGTGCGAGAGTAAATATATGTGACAAGTGTATCATAGTCAGAATATGTAGCATTGCAGACTGTGTACAGATATGATCACTGGATTCCGTAGTTAATTTATATTTTTCCTAGCCTCAGAATACGAATTGAAGCATAAACACCTGAAAATGGAATAACACATGTCATAGTACACCGATGAGACGGGATGCAGCTTAGCGTCACAGAGATTTCACCTGCCACTGAACAGACGAATTATTTATCAATACTGAATTTTTAACGACTGTTTCCACTGCACTGATTATATAACGCTGTATGTTATGGCAAGTACGTGAATGCTGAGTTGGTAAAGGTTAGGAAGGAGCAGTCGCGAACAATCCAAATTCCTTCCCTCAGGCAGGGTAGCCTGTAACCCAGTCGAGATTCAAACCAGGGGCCTAGAGCGAGTACAAGAATAAAGACATAAAGATCAGTTACTACACAAACCTAGTTGAAATGTACAGAGATGGAGTTTACAAGCAAGAAATAGTAAATCGCTTGCCAGGTCACTGAAAATATAATTCTGTCTTACATTAAAGAATGATGTGAACTTCTGTTTCCACTGCGCGACTTAAAATAAGAGTTAAGTCCGAGTCGCAATGTTATTGTTTTTTTTTTTTAAAACGTTACTTGGCGCTGAAAGTCTCTCATCCGTGTTGCTGAGCTTTGTAAGAGACTGCGAAGAGAGACTGTCGGATGGAAAACACCATTAAGCAAATCCTGCCTGGTTCTTGCTGCTCACGTTTTGTCTTGCCATCGCACGTTCTATTCGCAGTTTATATAACGAAGTTCTTCAACTGTCAGATGGTAAGAGTACGTGTAGATCATGCATTGGGAATGACGTGAAAGGAAGTGGCCGTGCCCTATTTTAAGGCACTTTTCCTGCATTTGTGTGGAGAGACAGAGGGGAACCGCTGAAAGCCTCAATGAGCACAGACAATTAAGGGACAAACCTTTAGGATAATGTTAAGGTTAGGTATTTGTTACGTTGGTGTTTGCATTCATACTGAATGGACATTTGACTATTGTAAGTTAATTTAGTTGCCCTGTTTTCGACAGTCGTTTTATAACATTTAATTTGTATTAAGAAAACACTAAATATTAAAAAAATAACTTAACGCACTTTAATTAAGAATGTTGTTCCCAGTGTCAGTTACATTAAATCCGCAAAATCTTTTTGCTACAAATATCGCAATGAGTCGCTCCTTATTTATGACTTGGAATGACATTTAATAATTTTTGGATGCAAACCACATGTTATAATTAACTATTTTATGGAAAAAAAATTCACAAATCAACATAATTTTAATCGGTCTAGTTCCTGTCTAAAATATGCAGCCCGTAACATGTCCTTTGTGACCTTAGTCGAGTCGTGACAGGCGAACAATCCAGAGCACGCCACAACGAAGCTATTTCCTTCACAAACTAAACAACTCCTTGGAGTACACGGAGCTACCTTAGACGATCTACGATAGGAGCTGTGAAACTGTCTCGCAATATGAACCATCTAACCACGGTGCATATGGACTTTTGTTGTTTATCCTTTTGAAGCCGAAGATAATATAAGTGATATTTCCGGACTGGGAGACTGGGGTTAGATCCCGGACGGAGGCAAAGGATTTTTTCTCTAGCCTCTGAGTCCACCCAGCCTCCTACAACGAATCTTAAGTTTATTTACACCGTTCATGTTCTTATCCTCACCGAATTCCCGATTGCATATTATAGAGGAACATTTTTAAGGACATAACCGTTGTCGAGGATATTCTAACGTCACATTAGGTGTCACAGAAATTGACATTTCTTGTTTAGTCGTTCTGAATGTTACAGTACATTGGTCATAATGTTTCGCAAAGTGTTCTCGAACGCGACTGTAACGCTGCACACACAAACAAATATACATACATGAATATATGCGTACACAAACACACACATGTTCTGCTTGAATGATTTATTCATATCATGCACTCCACACAAAATTTTGAGGGAAAATGACTGATTTTATTTTCTCTTCGTGCCATATGATCAGCCTTATTTCGCTACACAAGTAACATGACGTAGCGGCAACTCTTTTTAGATCTGTGTTTGAGAGACACTTTGTTCAAATATCGGCCGGCTTAGGGGTTATCTTGCTTGAGGTTTTAGTGTCTCGAGACAATGTCGGAACAGCGGCTGCATACTAACTCAATCGAAATGCGAGAAAAAAGGATTCTACTAGTTCAGCCTGTTTGTTCTTAAACATGAATACCAACTTAGTATCGATTGTAGGACAGAGTCCCGCCATTAAATACCACATATTTTCCACTTACCGCTGTTTGCACAGGTATGTTTAAATACGTTAACCTAACCCAATCCAACCAAAACTAACCTAACGAAATCTGACCTAAATTTACCTATCCTGACCTAACTTAACATCACATTAACTAAAGTATAAATTAAACTGCAGTGATTTGGGACTGTGTTGGTTTTATCTGTAGTAAAATGAGTTCTAGTAAGTAATGCGTATGAAACAGAAAGGTGTGCAGACAGTTTCATCGTTAATAGTTTTATTGTTTACAAAGGATGCAACCGTTCGAAATAACATGTTTCAATACTAATACGTCAACACCAGGCCACAAATACAGTTGTGTCACGTACGTATTTACCAAAATATAAGCTTTTGTATTCACCAGTATATTTAATTAACGTCAAACATATCACGCCTCGTTGTTAGTTATCCAGTTATTAGTATATTTTTATGAATTTCTCATTACAACAAACGAAGCAAATTTGTAACTACTGTATTTTATGTAATATGACGATAGTGAACTGTGTTTCAACAAATGTAATTATTGTGGTTCATATTCATTTGTCATTGTGCCATTGTAATATATGCCTATTACACAAACACGTATTAAAACGACATATATTACTACTACATTTTACGAGGTCATGCCACTTTATGGACTTACCACCGTATTTTTAATTCACAGCCAAGGACCGACTATCCTCACTGAGGTTTACGTCATAAAACTCAATTATTTCGAAGGCTGGAACAACTCCACGTAAAAAGTGGGTCATTTACCGATGTCTGGTTAATTCTGTTCATTAAGGCGTAAGTATGAACGTAATGGGTCACTACGGCATATACGAGCGCACAAATATACCTTCCTGTTGGGTGGCAGCGGTGTGAAATACGATGGATCTGTTTACACCAAAGTAAGCGAAACAGGGAACAGGCATTTCTATGAATTAATCACTGAAGACATTTTCTCTCAAACGCTTTGATCTTTCTGGTGGGTCTTGGCAACAACTATAAATTAATAATAGTGATCTCAAGAATGAGAGAGAGGAATAAATAGGAGGTTGGAGAAAACTACTTAATGAGATTCATTATAAATACTTGCAAACCAATGAGGATTAGACGGCCGGGGCACATAGCATGACCAGGACGAGAAATTATTGAAATATCTTGGAAAATCTGAAGGAAATACACAAATTGCAAGACGTAGGCATGTATGGAAGGATATTAAAATGGATCTTCAAAGAGGTGTGAGGGTGTTGATTGGATTAATCTGGCTCAGGCGAATATTCCAGTGGCAGCTCTTGTTCACGGTAATGAACCTTCGGTTTCCGTAGTAAGCAAGGAATTTCGTGACCATCAGCTTCTCAAATCGGACTCTACTCCATGAAGTTAGTCCTTTTCACTTATGGTCAGCCTCTCTGAGATTTATCTAAATTGGTCGTTCCTCGACGAGACGCTGTACTAGTTTGCCCTCACAAGTCGTTGAGGTCTGTGGGTCAATTGTTCGCTTCCAACTGCACGGAACAGAATATACTGCAGTACATTGTGATGCGGGCTCATCGTACCAGCCTCTGTACCGCTCGTGAGTGCAGAAATCCTCCGGGAAAATCTGCACTTATCTTAACAGATAATCAACCCCTGCTTTACATGAAATTGAAGTTACACGTCATCAGTTGTCTCAAGATATTTTATTGCTTTCACATTTGCTTGCGTTCACAAAGCGGACATTAAGAAAAACTTTTATAATTACGTAATACAAAGACTGACTGACTTGCTTTCGTTGCTGTTCTCTGGTAACTGCATATTTTGATGATTTGCTTACCTGTGAACTGTTTTATATTTACATTACAGAACATTATATTATTTTTAATTACACGTGTTTGTGTGCATGCTTATGTCACTGCGGTATGCAGTTTTCAAAAGATCGCATTAAGAAGGTACTCAAGATTTATCTCTTGATAATTTGGTATCTTGGTTGATGTTCAAGATTCAACACGATCGGTTTCCTAAATACAAGTCCAGCTAGAACGGTAACGCGTCCTCTTGGTGACTGTTCCTCTAAGCGGAAACGATACAAGGCCCGTCCTACTTCCTTGTGTGGATAAATCGATAATTATCGATGCAAGTCGGATTCATCCGAATCGTAGCGGTAGTACAATATGGCGTTTTCATGTGAGACAGATGTCGGTGTGCCAAAGTTTTGTTATGGCGCCAAAACTGTTTGAAGACGAATGTGACGAAATGTGAAATTGCATATAGTTTAGACTGTTACACTGTGTGTGCTTCAAGAACATTTATGTATGAAGTAGATAGAATCAGTACAACTTGAATTTGACGCAACGACATGATGGGACATATTGCGGTTTTATGTTTCAAACGCAAGGCCAACCACGTGACATCAAATCTACTTCCTCAAGGTGAGGTAAGAAGTATTTGCGAGTTATAATGCATGAACAAACGGTCCAGATTATGGCTGAACAAACCTAATCCTAACTGAAACTGTTGAATCAATACGTGGTACGTGTTTTCACAGTACACCCCTCTATAATGAATGGAACATTCGGGAGAATCTTTAAATGAAATAATTCAAATAGTACCGCTAACATACTTATAAATTTCATAGTTGTTAATGACAATTTTTGTGATTTATTTTTGAAAGTGTTAATTATTTCACAATGAAATTAAATCCAAATAGGGACATATACAACATATTTCGATGTATAAAAAATAACCGGAATATTAATTGCCATTGATCGCCTTTTCCAATTTCACGTATAATTCTGCAGTGATACTGACGAAGAAATGTGAGGGAAATTGGCTTTTTATTGCTGGTCGGACTTCCTAATGCAGATAGGGGGCGACCTCAGTTTTCGAAGTTTTTGATAATATTTATAAAGGATCTGACGTTGAGAACTTGATTGGAATCATTCCGAGTCAAGGTGATTAATGTTCTCCCATTCATGAAATTAAAATTTAAGTCGTAAAAGTATTCAGTACCTATATGTTTCCCCTTTATTAATGTCAGTACAATTTTAATTGAAAACAAACGTAAGCATTTATGAATTAAAATATACATTTTATATCATCTTCTGGTTTTTGCAAGAGATAGAGTTTTGAAAACTTGCAAGTACTACACATTATAACGTGTTTGCATCATTTGTGGCACACACAATTAATTTAATATAATCTAGCTTTTGAATTTTGAAATAAATAGACCTATTTAGAAAACAGTAAATTAAGGGAAATAAGACAAAAAGGAAAACTAAATGGAATCCTATACATCAACACCACATATTATTTTGGAGGTTCGGAACGTCATATTGATTTTTCTAGTTTACAATCAGATGTACCTGGTGGTAAATTATTAATGGCAGCAGGAGAACATGAGACTTAACAATTTAGAGATGGATGGGTACCGAAAAGATAATGAAAGTTGTTCCCAACATATCACATATTCGATTCCAGTTTACTTCTCGAATTATGAAAAATTTTAATTTTAAAATGTGGCCGTACTTATACGCCTATTCCAATCTGGATGATTGCCATTGTATTTATTATTCTGGGGTTTGTGCATTGCATTATTTCAGTACCATATGGTGTTCTAGTCGTATTGTAGTGGAATATGGATATGTGCCTATAGAAATAGCTGATTTGGCCACGCTTTATAAGCAAACAAAAGAAATCATGCACACACAAACATGAACTGATAAACGTGATCACTGATCGGTGTTGATTCAGGAAGAGGAATGGATTGTTTCTTCATATTCTTTCACTGTGCAATGTCCAGAACATGCCTGCAAAACTGTATATATACTAGCAGTTGTAGGGAAAAGTGTACCGATGACGTCTGACACCTTTCAAGTGCCTGAATCTGTATAGAAACTGTCGGAAAAATTGTAAGTTTATACACCCTAATACAATTTAGTGACTTTATATATTAGTTCCTAGCACCAAGCACCACTATTACGTAGTACCTTAATTTTTTTTTCGATTTTTCATAACATTTTATGCCATTGCGTATTTGTAATCTCAGCACTTCTAATAAAACTTGTAATTGCAACTTACATGTAGCACACTTGCCTGCTCATTAGAAAAACTTGTAGCCTATTATACCGGAGTTAGGCACCATATTTGTGTAATATACTTGTCACATTAGATTTAGATTTGAGCTTGTTAGGTGTGAAGACGGCGTTTTTCTGGGATGTTACGCCATGTAGTTTTGTAGATACTGACGTTTCAGAGATACACCTCTGAAACGTCGGTTAGTACGTACCAGACTAACACGACACAGTATCTCAGAAGACAGCCATCTCTTTAAAATATGTTTCTTTTATAAGGGTGTTTTCGCTCAGAAAATTAACAACAACATCGAAAGGACGTTGGTATGTTTAACAAGTAGAATGGCAGAGTTGATGGCGTTATATGGTTGTCGTGCCCACTGGCGAAAGCAGAATAAATGTCAAAATAACGCAGTCTTGAAACAAGCCCAAATCAAATAGGCTATTTGTGTTATTGTCCTTGCTTTCGTTGACTCACTTCAACCTACTCAGATTATTGTTTACCGCAATATTTAACCCCCCTCCCCCTCCCCCCGAGGCAGTCGAAGTCCTCGATAAAACTGCACAGGCGTCGTCTGTGGTTATTCCCCCCTGTTGATGTAGACTACACTGCGTTATTGAGGCACCTAAATGAAACAAACCTACTCCCGCCATGCAACCTTTAACTCTCCGTGGGATATTCACAGCACGAAGGCGCATTTGTGCTCACAGGTAATAAATTTTCTTCGTCCGGACCAAACTTTTCCATATAAGTACAGTAACACTCAAAAGAATCGTACAGTTTGTGGTGGCGAGTGAGTTATAAAAAAAAAGGGGAATGGTATCATTTAGCTGTGTTTGTGCAGTGCATCTCCTTCAAAGTACGTAGCCATTTCAGTGTGATAGAAAGTAGTATCTTAAATAAGACCTAGGATTTGAGACTTTCGCGGCGACTACAGTCAATAAAAACTTCTCGGGCAATCAACTGGTTACCGTAGGAAACCGACGTTTCGGGAACCAATTCTGTCCCCATCATCAGGGTTCTGATGTGACTGGATACCTCGGAAGTCGCCTGTGTCACTGTAGAATGAATGGACGGAATTTAACGAAACTTGGTATGGACATATGCCATAGGTGAATATTGCATACCCCAATCTTTAAATTTCTTACCAACATGACAGTTATGAATTATTGATTGTTATATTTTGGGTTTCCACTCTGCGTGGTGTTGTAGATGGTTACCAACCTTTCGGTGAAACGTGTCGCCTTAATATTTTACCTGAACTTTGGGAGTGCAGATTTATTCGAAATGTTGGTAACCACATGCAAGGCTATACTGCGTCACACCCTAGAAGACCAGAATCCACAGTTCCAGCGGTGACCTAACCGCAGATATCATGTAAGGGGTGAGTTGCGTTGAATAATGAATACTTCAGAACAGCCTGTGCGCGCCTACCTGTACCACGCTGCGGAGCTCAGAGCGCTGTTTTATTGACTGTTCAGCAAGCAGCCAGGTTACCGACAATAGCAGTCACATAAGCAAGTGACTTCTTCTTGGTTATCAGTCCAGATTTATCTACAGTATAAGCAAAGAACTTTAACGCGGATACTGCTACAGCCCGTGCTATGGCCTCCATTCCCTCCTCTGCCTAGATTACGCGGATATCTGCTACCACCGGCATTTCAAAGAATTTCGTAGTCTGTGTGTCCTGTTCTTTTAGAAACGAATCTAAAACAAATCCAGTGTATTACGTCAAGCGCGATAGAATTGTTCGCCGACGAACTCGGCGAGCTGCCGCGACTGTCAGCCATGATTGGAATTGTCTGTGTGTCAACTCGCTGCTGGAATTCTAACCACGTTGTTTGGGTAGGCTGTAACACCGGGCGAGGAAGGACGAGAATTTCAGAGTATCCCCAAACAGAGACTCGGTCAGACAGAAGCCTGTCTGGGGTTGACTCCTGATTGAGTTGGACGGAGACGGTGACGCGATATGGAGGACGTGGCTTGGCTCCTGACCAAATAAATCAGGGGTGACTAATATTATTTGTCATACTTCTCTGCAGTTTACAAGCAGGAACTTAATTAGCGTTCAGAATAATAAATTGTTATTCTACCTAAACCAGAAATGGAGAACACGCGGCTGGCGAAATAAAAACTTCCCGCCCGGCAATTATAATATTAATCTGTCAATAACACGGTCCTTTAATGGTCAAGTTACGTTAAATTAACCCAGGAACTTGATTTGTTTACGGTCTTACGGAGGATTTTGCAGGAAGTAATGAAAAATTATTACACGGAAAGTGTATTGCATGCTGCAGACTCGTCACGATGCAACTAGAAGCACACATGACACAAGTTGTCTGCCAACTGACTGGCCAGCAGTTTATCTTTTTCTTTCACATCATTCCCGACAACATATCTCCCACTTTCTAGAAGAACAGCCCTCTTGTCAACAGCTAGGTCCGTGCCTTCAACACCAGACACTCCAATGAAGGGGAATCTTTTCTTCATCAAAGGAAAAAGAATAGGCTAAATCTCTCCTCAGCATTTACAGAGACGGAAAGGCAGGTGTGCTGGGCTTTCCTATCTCAGCTCGGATGGACGAGTTTGAATCTCCGACCCTGTTCGTGTTCCTCTTTTGGAATTCTCATTAAAATGCCGAGTCTTATCACTTATAAGTAGCAGAATCTATGTCCATCAAATTTGTGTTGTGTAAAAGAGGGCAATGCAAATTAAATTCGAGCCTTGGAAATACAGGATGTACAGTTTAACACGTCGGCAAACCTCTACCAGACTAGAAGGCGCAACAACCCAGCAGAGAACTTTCTTCTGCCAGCCTTTGTACTTGTGAATACATATTGCATATGTAATTCACTTTATTGTATTTTTCACAATTAAATCTACGGTAGCGTCGTTGAAGTCACCATACAATTAGTGAAATTGGCAAAGAGAATCCACGAGCACAGAAAGATTGATACGTTTTGATTCCACCACTAATTCAGATAGCAAAAATGTGTACTAACGTTTTTAGGTGTTCTGTACATTAGGGCTGAGATGCAGAGAATGTTTTCTGATCTCTTTTTTTTCTGTTTTTCGTCAGATTGCAACAAGATGCATGAAAATTAAGTTACTGTGTAAATTTAATGTCTGATTTAAAACACTGGTTTCTCGTGTAATTTTACCATCAACGAAAGTGAATAAAAAAGGTAATATTTTCAGACAGTATCATTTTTGTCATAAAAATAGCATTTCTTCGGGAAGAACAGTCCCTCTTGTAAACGTTACGCTAATTAAGAACTGAACAAGGAAATGTTAAAAAGTAATGTTTTAATCTTGTCATTTATAAGGTGGATCATTAATGAGCGTCAGTATGATAAAATTGTAGCCTTTGCTTGAACATAGTGAAGGATGTTGGTGTGATTCATCATCCTGTGCCTTTAGCAATATCGGTAATAATTCATATTAGTTTCCACGTAGCCCACTCATATTATAGCTCAGTTTTGCTACGGTAGAGTGATGCTGAGTGATAGTCAGATGTCATTTCTCACCTGCTGTCACCTCGTGGGTGAAGCAGAAGCTAATGTTGGACCGTTCAGTCAATCATATATGTAACAGGTCCCATACATTAATCCTCTGGTCTTACTGAAGAACACCTCACCGCGGAGATATTAAAAATGAGAGGGGGAAGAGGTGATTGGATTCTACTAGAACGTCTTTCATGGTACCCAATGGTTCATAACTTTCTTCACAAGTCCCAGCCATTATTCTCTGTTAAAAGCCACATGCGTTCAATCGACTACATTTTAATATTATCCATTCAAGGATTTCAATGAAGAATTGACCTCATTTCTTATATCCCCATACGTGCTACAGTTTCCGCCAATCTTAGCTTCCCTGATTTGATCATCGTAATATTATTTGACGAAGAGTTCAAGTCGTATCAATCACAGAAATTTGTTGAAATACACAATGAGGAGACTCAGATTCAATTCAGTAAAATTTTCCTTTTCCTTTCATAAGAGACTGCCACAGGCTGAATGATTGGCATGACCCGTGTTAAGAGAAGTGAAGTTGTGTACCAGTGCACTTACCTAAGTCTAGTGCATGCGTCCATTTCTCCATAATATATATGGTGTCGTAATTAATTAACTTTATTTTTAGCGTACCAGTGTACTAAAAAGCTAGGGGTCCACCTAGAGAAAGAAATTTCTGAGTACCACACGGCACGCAATGTGTGTTTTGTAGAATATAAGACATGCAAGTATTTTTATTTTCGTATCGGCCAATTGGTCTAACACACAAACTGCATTCCCCTTCTTTCCTTCCTTGAATTTGTCCAATATCGAATGCAGTTCGTTTATTTTGCAACTGAATATGCTTGGCGAAACTGTAAACATCGGATGTAAAGAAAGTGTGTACTGTGTTACCGCGTGTTTTTTATCTTAGAGCGTTTCAATACAGCTGTGAAAGAGAATGACGTATAAGCCTATCCGTTTCAAGACATACGCACAAAACCACTTACAATATAACGGCAATAGCCTGCAATAGAAGCAGCCGGAGTAATATATTCTACGATATGAAACAGGGAATTGTATTATTTTGCGATGAAAGTGACGCTGTTTGAAACTACTTCATATTTGCGCGCTATGCAAGAAGCCTTTAATCTGGGCGTCTGCACAGTCACAACGAAACAATTTCATATTCTGCATACGTGTAAAAATGACGTATCTACTTATTTCCAAAGACACGTTAGGTCCATTCCAGGTCTTCTTCAATTGGCGGAAATGATTTTATAAAAGTTCGACAATGCGTCAGTGGCATACGAGTTAGTTACTGTTATTGGTATAACGTCGGAAACAGTGAGATGTGAGAATATTGTTTAGAACAGAAAATGTACTATAGGTATATGCACAACTTTTTTTTAAATACACTTTTTTCTCTGTGAATAATAGTTAACGAAATGGCGAAAAGTGTAATATTTACCGTGTTACCGCATTTAAATTGTCTTATACACGGAAAACTCTGTAATGAATGTGGAAACCTCGAATCTCACACATTCCATATGTTGCTGCAGAGCTATCAGTTCTCTATTGATGCTCTTAGATTTCCTGATTTCATTAATAATTCTATGGTTTAATTAGCAACGAAGACATCATAAATCTTGAAGAAATTTGTTCCCTCAGGACAGTTTGATTTATACGGAATATACTTCGTGCTGTATCGTTACATTTACAGCAAGTCCAGCAAGAAGCCGTGAATAATTAACCGGTGACTTCATTCATTGTGTTGGAATTACTCACCGCTCCGTTTCACTTAAGGGTCCACGAAACCTACTGATGAACATTACGCGGTTTAAACACACAAATCTACGTCGCCTCTCCCCTACTGAGATTATAAACTTCGTAAAGAATTGCTTCCTAGAAATATCTGCAGGAATCTTGCTCCCTTGATAGTTTCGAGCCTACGGGTGCCTCTTCGTACTTGAAGGGAAGGGGAGAAAAGGAATGAAACAGCCTAAATGGGATGTTTAACTGGTTGACTGTAGCAAGAAATTAAACTTACCACATCAGGTTTATACAGTATAGTTATAGTATAGAAATATTTAAGAACGTAATGTAGCGTAATTACCGTGGAATCGAGACCTGAGATAATATTTTAAAATGGCTAATGTCGAGAGACTGTTGTGCTCTTTAGTAACTCATGGCGTCAGTTGATACAACTGAAGCCTCTTCTTTGTAATCGCTGTCGTTGAAGGAACTATTGTTGTTAAATAATCTACGACCCCCATCTCAGGTATCGAACCTCAGTTGTCGGGATTATAGCCGGTAACTATGTTGACTCGAGTTGTCCCGCACTGAGATTAAATAGAAAATATACACTAAACAGATCGGCGAACTGCAAATGTCACAAATTAATGGAAAATGCCCAAGAAGGGGGAAATATACATGTTTAAAAGTTAGTATACCGTAAGGTCATATTAAAGAATGCAGAAGGAACTTGGACGAAGGAAAATAGAAGATAAAGGCAGCAGAGATGAGATTTTTAAGCAGACAGAAAAACGTAAAGGTATTTTATAATAACCGAGAAAGTCAGAATTAATTTGAAGAAAAATGCATTGGAAGGTAACTGGCAAAAATAAGATGGTATGGGCACTTTTTAACAACGAATGAAGACAAATCCGAAGAAGGTTTTGAACATGAAAGTAAAAGGAAAACGCTCAAGATGAAATGAACCGGTTAGAGAAAATGTCACACAGAAGGATGGAAGTAAGAGCATGGGAAGAAACTGAGGAGAAGCCGTAGGAGGACATGGATAAACGGAGAGGTTTAGTTATCAGATGGAACCGACTTAACAAGAAGAATAATAAGATTTGAAGAAGTGTAATGGTTGATGTATGGAGAGGCGTGACGTTTCCTTAACAGGTTTTCGTGTGGAGGGTTACTGCACAACAGAAGATTGCTCTCAATGTTTTAACATATGGTAGGTCTTCCACATTGTGGTTTTTATCTCACACACGGCCATCATCTCAAACTAGTAATAATTAATTACCAAGTGTGTTGACCGTGTTTGGAACTGAGTTGAAAATTCATGTCACCGGACGCACGTTCACGCGTGTTCAGGATCGTTTAATAACTCAGTAGTTCAAAGTCATGCGAATTTCTGTCATGGTTTTCACACGTTAGATTGTGGGTTAGTGGTTTGACGAAGCACGATCATTTGTGTACACAGAAACACAGTCTTTTGGGTACATAGAATATTAAATTTGTTCCTGCTCTTAATAAAGTTTAATTACTTTGTTTGCTTTGTATTAGTGTGTATATTTTTAAACAGTCCGTGTTATATGAAAATTCAACGGAGTCGATCGATAATCGATAAATTTTTCTTATGAAAAGAACTCTATTCCGCGTGATTTAGTTCAAGTCCGTTGTGAGGAATATGACTTCTGTCCAAGAAACAGACTACATAAGATGTTCAATTAACGCATTTATGTCCGCAAGGTTTAGCACCGAAATTCCTGAACAGGTTTAGACAAAATCCATTATTTAGATCCACAGTAAAGTACAAATTACAATTCTGATTGTACAAGCCCATTTAACTCCTTCTGTACGCGAAGTTCAAATCAAAATTCATCAACTGTATCTTATCACAAAATATTATTCATTATATAAAATACAGAGCACGTACAGTCATTAGAGATCTTAAGATGTGAACGTTTGCAAAAGAACAGGTATTTGGAAAATATGCATGTTGCGTTGGAGTACACCTTTCTACCCTTTCTTAACCAGGATTTTTCACATAAGCCTATGAGAAACACACGCCCTGTAGCATTATAATGAAGATACAACATATCAGAATATACACGAGCCAAACACATCTGATGCCTCAAGTAACACTGTGTAACAGCTTTTATAAAGAGGTTTGATGGCAAGGAGGGATGGGAATAGAAATGGACATCCATGCTGTAAAAAGAAGGTACGAAGTGACTGTTTCCCTGTGTTTAGATGGAAGTATCCAACCCAACAAACATCTCCCCTGTCAGAGCGACACTCTCCTGCCCAGAAAATGCGACATGTCATCTTACAGCTGGCACTTTCAGGGTTATAAGACACTTTTTGATGGCTTCGTGCTATTTAGACAATAATTTTGGCAATTATTTATTGGATTTCATGTGCGACCGAAATCTTTAACGTAACAGTTCATAAAGACAACATTTCTGAGTACTGTGGGGCACATGTACAGTTTTTTGTGTCTAATAATGCACTTGTTTCAAGGAACATAAGCACGCTAATATGGTATGCATTTCGTGATAAACTGAGAATGATGGGCCCTATCGATTTCTCCGTCTCGAGATAACCGCAGAGCGCCTGACTCTCACCCACGTGTTCAGATGTTATCATTTACGTGCGCAAACACTTAATTGATGTTGCAGTGTTGTTAACGTCACTTCATGTCCATTTAAGTATGTAGATGAGGTGCAAGGGATACGAATAGCAGATAACATGTTAATTCAGCGAAGGGAAAGTGCGCGTTCATGTTCGTGTAGTCTTGGGTGCTGTTATTATATTGTAACGTATATGAGTGCTTTAATTATGGCGGTTTATTTGAAATGAAAGATGGATTTATTCCACACATTATTACGGTAATATCTTTGATGAATGCTCTGTCGTTGAATAAATCGTAGTCTTGGTTAGAGATTCCCAATTTCCGGTCTTACATTAGCCAACCACTCTCGCATATAGCTTTTTACAATCATCTGCTTTATTGCTGTCTCTCTGCCCACCAACCAACAATAAACATATGGCTCGCATACCCGTTTAACTGCATTGGCCCATTAAACCGCATTTGGGAGAAAAAAAAAAGATATTATTAGAACACACGGAATATACTTTACTTCGAGGCTGGCAAGAATTATAAATTGCCGTAAGTGCATTGTTTAGTCATCAATTTCTGTGCATAATTTTCACTGGAACAGAGTGTGACTGTTTTAAATTTTCCCTGTGTGTTCTTAAAGTACAGCGTATCATATACATGTACCACGCAGAATTTATGTTTGTGGTCTGTCTCCGAAAACAATTCTCAAACACACAGAGCGTTCGCTGTATTCTGGATTTTATTTACAGGTGACCAGCCTAAAATTAGATTTGTTCTGGCCTTAGTTTCAATGGAATGGAAGTGTGGGATATACGGAAGGACAAATGCCACTGTCACCTTCACGTGATACATTTTGTACCTACGAACGAGGCATTGCGGTATAATTATTCTATCTGTATTGGAAGAAATACCACTACCTAATTAAACAAGAAGTGAGTTACGATTCAAATGAAATTCCACTACATATTTAATTTCTTTAATAGTTCCTTTTGTTTGTCGCAAATAATTATTACTGCATTTGATCACTGCAAAATGAAAAATGGCATGACCCGACGTAAATTTGGACAGTGCAGGAGAATGAAGAATTATGTTATTCTAGTGCTGATACAGGGAAATAATACACACAATGAGACCATGCAGAATTAAAAACGTATAATTACATGTGTCTGAGTTTTATTTAATTTGCAGTTCGGTTGAAAGCCTGAGGCGTGTTGTCTGGTTGCACAAAGTGAACGCTGTAACAATACACGTATCTTTCATCTTACATTTGATATTAAATGAGCCTCTGTGCAATTCCATAACGTACCAGAAATTATCTTGTGAATTTTTTTTATAAAACTCATAAATAATGGAAATTCGAAGTGGAAATTTTTGTAGCACACAGTGGGACAGAGGGCACCGAAGGCAGAGGGGAAATTTAATTATCGTCAATAAAGAAATCTCCGTGGTTTCTATCAGTATTAAAAAACTACCTTGAGTTATGCTTCTAAGACAGGAGAAACTTTTTAACTGTTAAAGAAAGTACTGTAAAATCCCCCCCTCGAAATCGTTGCTGGGATAAGAATTAAAAAAATAAGGTTATTTGGCGTTACTGAGAGAACAATCTTAAAATGGAATTTTCGAAGTAGCCCGTGAACGTATGGGATGGATTCAACTGGCACGGGTCTGAGTGCTCTTTTAAACTCTGCCTCCGTAAAAACTGATTTCTTTTGAACAGCTGAGTAACTGTAAGCTCTTAATTACGACGCTCCAATATGAAGTTGTAGGACACGTGTGTGTTCTGTAGCTTATAGGCTGTATCATGTGGGAATTCTTTTCTGAACCGGACTACGAGAAGTTTATGAAAGTAGCTGACTGTTTGCAGAAGCTAAGCCACTTCATTTCTTTTTTTTATTTAAACGGGGAACAAGAAATCACCGTATCTACGATAAATTATCTCTCTCATTTATTTATTTTCTCTATAAGTGCAGTTTATTTTAAAGCTCGTCCATATTAAAACTTAAGGTCTTTAGTCTGCAGAGGGTTTATACCCATATAGTTATCTGGGTGTAAGTACAGAACCTAGCGAGAATGAATAAAAACTATAAATGTTACCAACTACTGAAACAAGTTGCTCCGAATATTAATACGTACCATTACGCTTTACTCTCTGTGAACCAGTTGGGAAGACTAAGTTTGCTTCAGGATTGGTCCACATGGGAGCCTCCGGTTTAAAATTCAGAGTAGAGCTAATTTCACTGCAATAATAGCAGATGTAGTTGGTGTTGCACAAAATTTCGTGAGTCCACAGTCTTAAAAAATGAAACACCAGCAACTAGCTAACACCACAGACTTAGAGCCCTCTCAGTAGCCTGAATCCTGACTGTGCTCACAGGAGGCTACCCCTGCTCCCTACCCTGAGCTGAACGAGTCCAGTCCACACTCCCATCCAGTTGCTTTTGAATCTATTTTAATATCATGATTACATACAGGCCGAGGTATTCCAAGCTGTATTTTCCTCTCGGAGTTCCCGACCAAAACTTTGTGTGAGTTTCTCGTATCTCGTATGCGTGCTACATTTCCCACTCATGTCACCATTTTTCATTTGATCATCCGATAGTATATGGTGAACGTTAGGCGTAAACCCATCACCATCATAGATCTAAAATTGTGTCATTTAATTTAAGTATCGTAAAATATTTGATGAAGAGTACAAATTATTAAGTTTCTCATATGCTTTCCTCCTCTGTCCTGGATAAAAGTATTCTCACCACTTTTGTTCTCAAGTACCCTAAATTTTCTTCTTCGCTCGGGGTGAGTCGCACTCATATAGAACAAGTGAATTATAATTTTGGACACTTTAACATAAAAAAAAAATATGTACCTATAGTCACTTTATATATCCTTTGTCTATGTTACCGAATTAATTAATTATGTTAGTGTCTGAGAACCATAAGTTATTACACTCCTTTTTCCCTTCATTTTAATATTTGTTCTCTCGGCAGAATTTATTTCCATTTGTACTACCTTCCTGGTTGAAGTCTGCAGTAGACACTGCAGTGAGTTGGTTTGGTTTGGAATTGCTGGAAGCAGTGAGGAGGATTCCGTGTGTTGTCAGGGGTCGACAGACTTTACGCGTGTAATTTAAATAAAATTAAATTTATACATAAATAGAAGATTACTAAGAAATCACTAGGAGAGAATGTTGAAATGTCGGCAAAGTTCTACCAGAGTACACAGCGCAACAGTCCAGAAGACAATAATTTTAATGAAAATCTGAAATCTCACCTATTGGATGTTGAATTGTGTACAAAATATTATTTTAAGTGTCAGTTACGGTCTTGAAGCGTAGGCCTAATTGTGAAAATATGTTTTAACTTTTTCAGCGTAATGACTGGCGGAGCCGGTATCTCTCGTTTGGATCAAGATGTCTTTTGTAACGGATGGGAGGTACGTCAAGGTAAGGAACTTTAAGAAAATTGTTTTTCTGCTCATGTACATATCATGCAGCCCAGAAGTTAAGGGCAAGATAGTCGATGCAGCTAACATTGCCGTACCACTCACTCGCTTAATGAACCAAACACTCGAACATGGCAGCTGATTACAGAAATTGATAACGAGTATAATTTAATATTTTTACACATACATTTCATTATATGATCCAATTATACCGACGGAACATAATCGATTTTTACACTATATAAAGCCTTGTTCAGTTTAATTTACAAGTAAAATATTTGATTAGCATATTTTATTTCTTTGGAAATGGGTGAGACATGTAGTACTCATAAGCAAACGAATTCACTCCGTATATCTAAACCCCGTTTCTTTGATCTTCACTAAATAATGTGCTCCCGCTTACACCAAGAGGTCTCAAGTAATATGTTCCCTTCAGGTTTTCCGACTAAAACTGCACGTTCCCCATATCATCCTCAATTTGACCACCCCAGTAACGTTGCTTTTGTCTGGTCGTATTTTCAACGTATTTCGTGAACCACTCTATTATTACAGTGGAGTACATGCAGTGGTTTTTGTGTTCTGTTACGCAGGAAACTTGTTTATTAAAGAAAATGCAAACAGTACTGCAGAGTTCAGAGGCTTTCTGACTTCAAAAGCTCTCTGCTTTGGTGTCAATAGCAGGCGAAATAGCACCTGTTAGCACTGCTTTTAGCTTTCTACATTTTGAGGCCAGAAAAGTAAAAAAAAAGTTATTACGAAATAAAGGAACAAAAATAAATTGCCAGGGATTACTACTATTCATACTGCTGGCAGAACTTTTAGCGGAACTTCAAAATCATGTAAATGTAAACGTTAAGTTGTTGTCTGCTGTTATGTTGGCTTCCGAAGTTTCCAGAGCTGGAATGTGGAAGGCGCGCTAGATTTGAACAATTTTTGTTTCAAAGATCCCACCCATTTTCAGTAACACTCTGGCCTGTAAACTCTCAAAACCGGAATTCAAAAATAAAGGAAAGATTATTGTAGTGAGAAGAAAAGTGAAATTTCTAATATGCCATAACCCCAGTCCAAGTTGTTGAGGATAAAAGTCAGGCAGGCCATTCGTATTTTGAGACTAAAAACATAGCCAGGAAAATATCCTCCCGTTTACAAGGCCCCATATTTGTTTTTGTCCGACTGTGGGAATTCCTTCCCTTTTGTTTTTAGAAAGAACGTGGATGACAGAAAGGAGGAGAGATTTAAAAAAGGCAAGAAAAAAGATAGTGTTATTTCCTTCTTCCTTATGGACGATAGAGAAAATTGTGCACATCAATTCGAAGACTAGCAATCACGGAAATGCTTTGAGGTTAGTATTACGAGTGGAAGTGGTATTCCTGAATAGGACACTAAACGTGGCGTGCATTTCGCTTACCAGAATAAAACATGAATGCACAGAGAATACCATCCCATAACAGGGTGTATGCGTCATCTGTTTATCTCCCCGCCTGAAGTCTTATCTTTTAAATTTGTTTGCTTGATATGTATGTTCGCCAACACTTCAGCCAACAAAGAATACGTAATAGATCTCTACGTAAGCTGATTCTGTTAAAAATAAATATGCATATTCTCTCCGACATGACCATTTTTGTTATCAAAAGCAGGAAATTATAACGTCTAACTCTGCACTCGGATTATACGAAGTTGTCTACAAAATATGACGAAATTGAATATTTTATCTTCTTATCGCAATATAAAATGTCGTTGAGTACATCCCATAAAGACATCTAGGTAAGTTTGGTTGTGGTTTTACGTCTGTGATATGTGCTAATCCTTCTTACGAGAAATCTGGCTACCAGCACTTTATTTTTGTATCGTTTGGCCTTCAAGGAAGCTTTCCCGGTGCAGCTTTTCGTGTGGATTGTATCCATTATAAAGTTCTTAACAACTTCATAGGCCATAAAGAAACGACAAGAACATAAAAATATAACAAACAAATAAAAAGGTAGCCCAGTATCTTGGTTGCATAGAGAGGATCCTCATTTTATCGGACAGTCCCATGGGACAGTTGAAGGAGAAGGCTGAGCAATATCTGCTCTTATGGATAGCAGTACACAAAGTTAGTAACGACAAAGCTGTAACCAGCCTCCTTCCAACCCCCTTCTGTTTGGTATCTCCCAGCGTGCGCTTACTACATTTATCTGTACTTCCGTCCTTGATTCTCATCCCTCCATAACAGAAGATTAAGCGACTCCAAACCTCATAACAAATGCCCGATCTCCATTACTGGGCTTGTCTACGCCATCTGCAAGTCTTGCAAATCTGCAAGTGTCACACCAAACTAGTCGTAAGTAGAAACTTTGTTCTGTGTCTAGCCCTTTACTTTCAAGCATAAGATTGAAGACTGAATTGCCATTTGAATGTGAAGTTCTAACTTCATATAAGGGAAGTAGGCATATGCATATTTTCCAGATAAGTTCTCTGATATGTTTCGTACAACACTGAGCTTAATGCTCATTTATTACAGATACAAATATATTTTGGCTAAGCTAATCGCAATAATGTATCGGCACTGCATAGAGCCACAACTTATCTTTTCCTGTAGGCTTACTTTGTGTTTTCAAAATCGATGAAAGAGATTTAATATGAAATTTATAAATCTCAGTGAGACGTGGGCCATTTATTTTACCACCCACGAGATTTGCTTACGTTACGAATTTTGATCGATAAAATTAATTTTGACCTTCGTTTAAGTAGCTTATACGTAGACGTTTGCCGACGTTTCAGACGTCATCTTCGGTGAACATCTATGAGAATACACGGCCACCATCCTAGAAGACAGACATATTCTTGTAAACTCTCGTTTCTATGTAGAGGCGTTAAATTCCCACCTTTTCAGAATCTTACGCCGAGGAATTTGAGCAGAGTGTGGCAGTGAGGCTACTTTTTTTCATTATTCCAGGTTTTACAAATTTGTGGGTTAGCCCACTGTTAATCCCAGGATAAGTGTACAAAACGGACCACAGAACTGGGAAAACAGACATATCAGAACTGTATTCTAAGTGCTCCTGGAATACAACTTAATTCTGTAAATTCTTGGTTGTATAACTATAAGGAACAGGGAAGCTGAAACGAATTAGGGGGTAAATTTAAATCGACAATTGTCCAGTCTATAAAGAAAAGTAAAGTTTCATTGGTTGCACTGGGCTGGAGTGAGGGCTTACAGAGATAGAACTAACTGGCTAGAGGTGAGAAAACATAGTGATTAGTGTGAGAATAAGTGCAAGTAAGAGGTTGGGAACTGAAGAAGCAAAGTAAACTTTTCGAAGAATGGCGAGGGTTGTACAGGAGAAAACAAACATGAAATCTATTGCTAAGAGGATTGAATTTGTTGTCTTAACTTCCTCGGAATGTTCTAGGCTATTCTGTTCTAACGTAGAGTCACAGGTACGGACGGCTGGCGTTTTCCAAACTCTTTACGAGGCAAGTTACAACAGACATAGTGGTAGGAACAATTAAATTCGCCTATATAGACAACTGACAAGCATAAAGCTATTCCCATGCTTAGCACAATGCCGTGAAGCATGTAGGGTTATCTATGAATCCCTTATTCGGGACTGGGTGGTTAGTGTCACGGGCTTTGTCCTTTACCGTCGGAGAAACAGCTCCCGGAACGGATAAGCTCGGCTGTCTGCTGTCCCACAGAGGCCCTCAGTGGAAATCGAACTCCGATATTTCGTAACTGACTGTGCTGCTGCTCAAAAAAACGCCTACTCAGTTAAGATGAGGGGTCCTCAACCTTTTTAGATCGGGTGCCACATTTACCCCACCCCTTATCATCCACTTGTGGGCTGCCGATATGTAAATGAGGACAATCCACTGACTCTTCATGGTAATTTATTAAGAATGCTCAAAGTTATTTCATTAAACGTTCACTTAAAACCACTGAAATGTCTCCATTTGTGATATAAAATTCAATGTGAGTTTTCATTTACATGAATATTTTTAGATAGTGCTCAGAAATTATGTTATTGAATAATTGATCCTGTAAGTTTTGCGTTTTGTCTTGTAATTTCGAGTATTCCGATTAAAATTACCAGGGCGTGGAACACAGAACGATGAGACGTTTCTGACTCAGCTAGTGTGTTATACCATTCTGTCTACAAGTTTGATCTCGCTAGAGAGAATAGAAGGAGAAATGCCTTTTCCTACGTCACCAGGGGTCAGATTTACACGTCTCCGTGGGGTTTCCGCCAACAACTGAACATTCCAACAAGAAGACAAGAAGGAGAGGAGGAGATTTTCGCCATATTCCATACCCTCGGAGTCTCAGATGATACTGTACGCCCCCCCCCCCCCCCCATATCATCCGCTTGCCTGCTTTCAACTTAACTCTTGCACAGAGCATCTATCTTTATAGAAATCTGTCTCCGGAAACCCACAATAAATCCGGGGTGGTTCGTCTCCCATCCTGGTAAGGGCTGTCCATTCCTGTCGCAGCCCAACTTGGCCATACGTGAGAGTGTGAACTGCATTTATCTGACTCGACAGGGCCCAGTGGCGGGCTGTCGTGAACGCCGTGAATAGATTAATTTTCCTTCCGGTTCCATAAAAAGGCGAGAAATGTCTTGTCGAAGAAGAACACTGCCACCCTATTAAGCATGCCGTAGTGGCTCAGGGCGCACTCTCTTCCGGTTTCTGCTTGTGCGTCAGATTTGATCGTAAACTCTTCATTTTGTATTTATGTCTTTCGTATGATTATTACTGTAAACAATGATGATTTCCTTAAACGGAATTAACCAACCGATCTTTTTAATGGTGTTGTTTAGTGTTCTTTGCGGTACAAACTAAATTCTTAAATATAATTTGGACAGTATTCGGCTTTAAAGGGCCCAGAATATTTTTTACGGCAACAGCAAGCTACAGAAAATTGTGTTACCCCTGTCGTAGATAAATAGGGAGGGAGTAACTTCTTAGGGGAAACCTTCCTCCCCAATATCCACAAATTCTTGTGTAGTTTTCCCTTCCTCCGACATCTAACTACCCCATGAGCTCCAACCCAACCCCCCCCCCCCCATACAATTCCCGTATCTCTTCAACAATACCATTTTCCTTATCCTGTAACCTTCTTTGCTGTTTTCATCCTCCTCGTCTTCGTCGCTTTTATGCGTTGTTCCAGACGGAGACACCAGGACGCGCCAGCAAGCTTATATAGTCGAGAGTTTCGCACCAAACCAGTCCCATCACTTTTCTAACGGAGAAATCTCTTCGTGTTTGTCAAGTACCAGTCGCAGTGGTTTACGAATTGTATGTCGGCATTCAGATGTTATGCACTGCTGAAGAGGTGTTTACAAACGTTCTTACCAGAATACTCGTCTATTGGCGCCATCAGTACGTTCAGGTAGGCAAATTAGCCGTCTTTTATGGAACAATACAATTTATTACCGTCACCACAAGAGCCCGCCACCGCATCCTATCCTGAGTCACTAGAATCCAGTGTGAATACTCAACACAATTTTAATATAGTTAAATATTATCAAAATAAAAATAAACCAGAAGAAAGAAGTGATAAACAGCTAAGTAATGACTTTAATATGCGTGACCTGTGAAGTCAAGACACAAATGAAATCTTTCTGTTACTTTGTCTCTGGAACAACGATGTCTCTTCAGCGAATGTTAATAAGATTGCTAGAATGTATCACACGGTACATTTGCCAATTTTCTCCACAACCTTAAATCTTAGTTACAGTTTTTAAGAAACTAATTTCAATTTCCCAAAAGAACCTCCCCTTTCGTAATTATCTCACTTCGCTTTACCTTTACTCCGTTTCTCGTGCTGCTTGCAGATTTCAGTTCTGGTGGTCCGTCCTTATTAGCATGGACTGCGTCATATCGTTTCGCACTGCCTCAAGCGGAGCGAAGAAGAACCTTTTCCTTACGTCGTTGCACCTAGCAGCACTTTCTTCATTCCACATCAGTGGAAGAAGTTTCATTAATTTTTCATCCTGAAGATCAATACTGTAATATAGAGAGGTCGACCCCTTCCTCTTTCCTCACCAAGCTTTTTATTCCACTGCCACCTGGTGGAGTTCACAATTGTTAGTTACTATCTTTTTTCCTTCGTCCTCCTTCATCCAGAGTCTTATTTTCATTTATTTCTTGTGTTCTTGCATTCTCTTTTATCCTATCATCTCAGATACTTCAAGTCCTCATGGACTAAAGCAGGGCTCGGCAGTTATGTTTGCCCGGTGCCAGATGGAGCTCTTCTGAAGTGACCACGGACAGAGGCGCCTCACGAGTTCGGCCTATAGTTTTCATAAGGCTTAAAATTGTTAACTAATAATAAATTATTCGCATCAACTGAACACACTTTCTAGGCCCTTCTCCTTAGGTTCAATGTGCAACTTCGGCTTTCGGCGATGAGTAGCGTCGAATTGTGAGAATTATCCAACGTTTCGGCAGTCAATGCTTAGGTGTCCTTAGGAGTTTTACATAGGACAGGCAGTCGGTGGCGAATTGGAGATGAGCATGTAGTTAAGGCTTCCAAAGACGTCTAGCCATTATATATTCACCCTGAGGATGTCAACTGCAATTTGTGCCGAAACGTTGTATAATTCTCACAATTCGACGCTACTCATCCCCAGAAGCAGAAGCTCCGAGCTTTATACACTTTATAGGTGTACCAGGAGATACAAATGCCCTTTAGTTGCGTTTATGGATGTATGCTGAAAATTTAACAGAAAACTACGTATAATGCATAAGGGGCTTAAAGATAAAGGGGTTAGATGTCGAGGTACTCCATATCTCATCCTACCAACCAATCAGAAGACAGCCATCTTCACAGTCGCCGCCGTGAAAACCTAAAATCTCACAGAGGACTTCATAGCTTAAAAAGCAGGATCGGTTGTCAACAACACGCCAGTTATTAAGGATACGATGTCCTGAACTCTGTATGCTTTGCAAAGCACTAAATGGAAATATGAGTAGTACATATTAGTGCCAGTGAACATTATGTTAGCATTTTTGTCACTGTCTCTTATTATATAATTTATTAATCGAGCTACAATGTATTTCCTATATTAGGGGGGAAGTTTGTGGATCATTGGAATATTAATATTTGTATATCGCCGCTCGCGCCCAAGTTTGTTCACCCCTGTCTTAAAGCATCACGCAAGAGATGGGTTTTGGATATTTACCATATACAGTATTTACCAAAGAAATCCCTTGCGGCGAAATTGAAGTTGATGACGTCTTCGTTTGATTTATAACGCGTTACAAATTCCAGAAGTATAATGATGATAATACGAGAACAAGCTAATAGCTCATCAGCGAGATCTTGTCCTGTGAGACACAGAGAAGTCTATAGTTTAGGGGACACCGCTCCGTAATAATTTGAGTTGTGAGATTGGAGAGACGTTTTGTCTGCTAGTTCAAACAATACTGATCATTTTAAAATAATTATATATATTTGTTTACCGTCAAATCACAATAAAATAGTAAGATAAGATAATTAAAATGATTAAAATATCATCTTATGTTTTTATTGTGATTTGACGGTAAACAAATATATATAATTATTTTAATTAATATCACAATATGACGCAGCTATACTATCTCACTGATCATTTTATCTGCCACAGGAGTTATCCCAAAGAAATTGCACAGTTGCATCATAATTTCGTATACTGATGAGCACCATGCAAACACAAGTAGTTACATAATCAGTTTTAAATTACGCGAAGAAGTATGAAATACCTGTCGTATTAAGAATATATTTCTATCCGTCACAATTTTTAAATACATGAATATACTGGTTAAATATGATAATGATAATAATTATAATAATAACAACAGTAAATTTAGTTCACGCACACATCATATTTCTTTAAGATCGATTTTATCTTCCAATTTTAGCTTAAGCTTTTAAAGTAGTGTCTTTCCTTTACCGACTGTACATTTGCCTTCTCTCCATTGCGTGCTAAATGTCTGCTGGATATGATTACCCTAATAATATTTGATAAATAATACAAACTTCTGTATATAACTTTGCATATAAATTGAAACTACAGAATTGTTCCTCATTTCAAATTAAATTTAGTGTACTTGGAAGTACGTTTCGCTCAGTTGAGAAGGGCGATGTATTTTTCTTGATAAAAATAGCATTTAAAGTTAATAGCTGCGGCTACTGAGTCGATCAATCGTATCGAGATGTAGAATTACATATCCTGAATCATCAGTCTAAACACGATTGTGCCATTATATATATCTGTTTATGCAAAATACTAATCTACATATGCATTAGACAAAGGTACTTATAACAAGATGGAAATCGTTGGGTGTGCAATTTCCAGTAGCAACTCAGCGACCTACACGAAACTTGATTTAAGCTCCACTTAGGACCACCATCAAAATGTCTGTGTGTCTGGCTAGTATTCACTACAGGGAAAACCGACCATTATGAAAAGGAATTCGACCGACTAACTCGTACAGAACATTTGATGAAGACAGCACAATACCCAGATTGTTCAACCTACCATCTCACCCCCTTTCATAATCGTACGCAACTCTCACAACAACTATGTTACATCTTTTCGTCATTTTATAGCATCGCTGCCACCATGGTCAAATGTGAAGGCTGTAGTGGTAGGGAATACATAGCTAAAGAGCTATTTACTGAAATATGTGGACAGGATTTCGAAATGATAAAGCACATAAACTTTAAACGTTGGTCTGCACACCAGTTCGCGCTCTGCAGTTCAGAAAACATCGTGGATGAACTTAAATGTGGAATAGCGGCATTATAACCCTGTGCTGGTTGACTATACATGCCTAGAATAAGCAGAAAGCAATAGCATTCCTAAACGGATTATTTGCCATAGGCCACGTCAGTCGACTTTTGAATAATGTTTTTCGAAGTTTAGTAACCAGAATTTAGCTCATGGTTTTAGTTTCACTGGCAAGAGAGTTGGAAAACTGGGTGTGTTTGAGCTTACGTAACACGGCCTGTGTGTGGTGACACTCGTAGTGCAAACAATCTGCAGGAACGTGGGCCACGGTGAACCGCAGGGCAGTCAGATCTTGCAAGGTCAGCACCGCAGAGAGGCCTGTGGTCAGTCAGCCGAGTCTAATACCACAACTCAAGCGCGTTACACTAACGTCTTTATTCTCAGTCGATACTCTTCTGTCGCTTTTAGAACTCTTTCTTCCCTTAAAAGGAAGAAATGGTAATTTCTTAAATATTATACATATTTTTATTAATTTTGGTACGAAAATAATTTTGCCCAGAGAATTGATTTTTTCTTCATTTTCTGTCGACTCTGATACGAATTTAGCTGCAACTTCTGAGGTGGGAGGGACACTATCATTGTATAATGTACAATCTTTATATTTGAGAATGGATTAACAGATTTGTACCAAACTTGGCATCCTTATTCCTTGAGACCAGGAATTAAGTTCCGCGTTCAGTTATCGGTGACGGCGTTTTCGAAGAGGAGGTTGCGGAATCAGAAGTCAGAAATCAGGAAAATTGTCCTCGGTTCGATTCCAAGTGAAAATGGATTCTGTAGCTCAGACACTAAGCACGGCAGAAGACCGGCACCAAAACCAAAGTTGTTTCGAAGACTACAGAAACAGACGCCATAACACCGAAGTCCTGAGGTCGCTTATAACTCCTATTTTCGCCCATCCGCCACTTTGTACTATTGATGCCAGGAATTTTTTTTTAAAAAATGGAAAGGTAAGATGCATCAGAGTGTGTGATTTCCGTACAAGATTTCTAAAGAGATTTGAGAATTATTATGAAGTATATATTCATGTGGACATGACATCGTATCATATTATTAATATTTATTATTAACTGCAAATGAGTTTTTACCCGGTGGCAGTGGTGCTACAATAAGACACAACAAAACAATAATATGGTATCATGATATCACGTTTCGTCATGAAATAAGGCAAGTAGAATTATCTGTATAATAAGCGAGTGTTGGTTTGTGATGATTTACTTCTAAGCTATTTTGGTCCTTACGGGATCATATTTATGGCTGTGTTAACTGCTTTAGATTTCCCGCAATATACTAGTATTAGAGAAATGTAAAACACATACGGGAATATCACTCCAAATTTCTAATGAGTTATTTACACAGCGTTCATAAAATTAACGCATTATGGGAAAGAGGCCATGCCTGTCGGTCTGTCTGTTGCACATCCTAGGACCTACGAGTACTAAACGAATTTCAATTCAATTTTGTTCGCGGGCGTATTCATTCTGGTTTGTATCGATTCAATCACTGTTTTACATGAACCCGAAATACAGACGTCCGTGGTTGTTACGGCGCTGAAAAATACCTTATTTTCATAGAGAACCGCTTCAAAAGGAATGTATATTGCAAAGTGAGCAAAGCGAATGGTAAGAGAACAAAGAAGAAGGAGAAGACGTGTCGTGAGAAACAGAAACGGAGGCGCAATTATGAGGACCAGCGGGTGTAACGCCTCGTAGGAGGAGTCCTTCCTTCCTTCCTTCCTTCCTTCCTTCCTTCCTGCCCCCTGCACAATGCAGATCTCCTGGAAGGAAGTGCCACATACGCTAATACCTCTGCAGTGCCGAAGTCTTTGAGGAGAAAGGGGAACTTTAAACATAAGAAGTTTACCTATCCTTACTGCATAGTGTGGTTATGTAACGCGGGACGTTTAGCTACGACTAACTGCGATGCAGTTTCTTAGGATGATCAGCCGCGTAGATATGAATAGAGCTAAGACGTTTTTGAAAAGAAAAGAGGCTCCGAAACGTCTGGGTAACATATACCCAGTGACTTGAAGTGTATGGCCATGTGTGTTTCTGGGCAGTTGAAGTGTAATAGAGCATCATCTGTTGCAGTTAATAAGAAGGGGGTTCTAACAACACACTAGAGCAGTATATTATTATCCCATCTATTCACCACTTTATAGGGCATGTTCTTCCATGTACCTGGGACAGACCTTGTCCCTAAGGTACATAGGGCAGCAGCTATTTCCGGAATACGTGTTGTTTTTAACACGTGCTACATGTATTATATAATTTTATTTTACAACAGCGTCTTTCGAATGATGTATGAAGATCCTAAAATGGCAGTTTTCTGCAGTTCCCTGATGTCGTGTTCGCCCGGGATGTTGGCCAAATATTTTCTGAGTGACCTGGAGACAGTTCCAGTTGCTCCTATAATTATTGGGATTACTCTTGCTTTCACTTTCCACATTATCTGTATTTCAATGAGAATGTCCTTGTATTTCAAGATATTCTCCGGTTTCTTCTTAATGACATTCCTGTCAGTCGGTATGGCTATATCAATTAAGATGCAAGTTACTGTTTTAAAGCATATTAATATATTCTGCCCGAAAAGGTATGGATTGCTTTCGACTACTTTAGACTTGGTCTCAACGTTTTTGTTTGAAAAGTAAAGGCGAAGTGAAGTAATTAAGGCAAAAGTGGCTTCGTACGGTTCGCACCATTAGTTGTGAGAGTACGTGCGAAGATCACAGTCTGTTCTTAGTGCTACACCCCACAATTAGTCTTGCATTGTTGTTGAGACTGCACATGAAATCATCACAGGCCAGGCTAACGGCTCAGTCAGCAACTCCAGCATCTGCATTTCTCTTACAATAGGCCGTGCACTGCTCAGTAATCTTGTTTCACGATTTTACAATGGTTTCAATGACCAAGCTCGTTAAATGCAAGTGATGTCGAGACTAACAAGTGGGTTCCGGAAAGTCCTGGGAAAGACACAAACTTACACGGAGAGATTGAATGGAAGTACTTACCAAGAGGATTACGTTGATGCTCTGGGGTTATTTAAGACAGGTAGATGTATTTCTGATTAGCAATAGGTTCACTGTTTACTGCTATTTTCTGACTGTGCATCATCTGCCCGAGCTAACAGAATAAATAATTATGTGAAAGTATGAAACTTGACGTAAATCGAGGAGGTTCATGGCGGTCCTGTTCCCTCGAAACGTTGGTATCATCTACAAGTCCACATGACGTCATAGTCCAGTCTCCAATCTCATGTAGTGAGGGCGTTTGAAAGTAGCTTGTTGTGAGGAATACTCGAGTTAAACACACAGGACGTAAAACAAGGCTGGAGAAAAGTGTGCAATGAGAAGGTTATTATAATCTCTGAGTTTTGTCTGGATTACTGGTAATTTTGACTAGGTTTCCTGTGGAATGTTCGGACTTTCGACGCAAGTGCCCAGATAGAAGAAGTGTACCTGAAGTTTCCCTTTTAAAATTCTTACCTATTTGTTTCCATGACCGTCTTCCCATCTAACTCTACACTATATGGACCCTGCAGATGAATGCTAGGGCATTGGGTTGGAGTGAGAGGTCGAAACACAATACGCGCGTGGGATTTCTTGTCAGCATCCCATTGAAACGTGCGCGTGACTGTGTTGTGGAAACAGCTGTATCAGCTTGCCAACACTTGTCCTCACTGTATGGGCCAAAGAAAGGCCTTTGCATATAATGTAATAACACGTCACCTCTGGTAACGCTGATTGCCCAGTAGTTTCAAGGATATGGTCAGAATAGAAGGCAATTAATTCTCCTCAGCTGCCATCTCTTACGTTCCACAGTTTTAAATAGTCAACTCTCGTTTACCTGCGTTCATGACGTAAAGAAAATTAGGCTTATGTTATGTGTGTGAATTTTTCTCCGAATAATCAAGGAACTAATTTTGATATAACTGAGCACGAAAAAAATACCACCAGAGGCCACAACACTTTTTGTACTTTTGAGTTTTGTTAAGTTAGTGACGCCAACAGGGACAAAATTACTTAGCTTTTTTTTTTCGTTACATCTTTGCAACATCGAAGTGTTGCAAATAAAAATAGTAGATCTTAATGTGATTTATATTTTATGTAATAAACTGTTTTAGAAAAAAAAATTGTTCGTTTCGATTTCAGATACATGTAACAAGGTACCGATTCTAGCCAACATTAAATCATTCTGCACTTTTGAAAGTATATCCCAACACAAAATTTGAGGCGCCATGGCGACCCGAATTTGTGAGAAGGAGCGGAGAGAGAAAGGAAAGAAGATAAGAAATAAAGAAGAGGGGAAAGAAAAGTGAAGATAAATAGGGAATGGAAGGCACAGAGCGAGACAGGTTGAATATAAAAGAGTTTTCAAGGATGCAAACTGAGAAAGACGAAAGAAGGGCAGAGTACTCTTTGATCGAAAGATATTTTAAGGAGAGAGGGTTCCGAAGAGGACGTCAGGAAAAAATATATAATTGTGGCAGCGTCGAATTATCTGGAGCACTGTGTAAGTAAAGTAAAGTAAAGTAAAGTTTGTCCCACTATACGCCATGTAGGCGTTTGGGGGGGAGAGGAGGTATAGCTCCTCTCTTCCTTGACCTCGGCACTAGATGGGGGTGAGTGGTCAGCATCACGCCCCGGCCGGCTTTACCCCCGGGAAAGGACCCCGGTACCCATTGTAGGGGAGGCTGGGTGGGCCCCAGAGCCGGTCTGGACGCAGAGGCTAGAGGAAAAATCCTCTGCCCCCGTCGGGGATCGAACCCCGGTCGTCCAGCCCGTAGCTAGTCACTATACTGACTGAGGTGTACATAGTGAAATGAAGCCCTCGCGGGAAATAAATGAAACGACTCTAAGAAGCCTCAAGCGATACAAGTACTCGCCAGGTAAAGTTTCCGGTGAGGTCTAATCTGTTCCTGAAAGGTTACATTTCTCATAGAAAGAGGTTCGTTTGTTTATAAAATCCTTACGGCTGTTCACTTTTCTCCGTCTCTGGTCTGGTTGCTTGGCGAGTAATTTTGTATATGCTTTTAAATAATACATAACGTGATCTGTGTCCGTTGCTTAGCATCTATTTAATTCCTAAAGTGATTATTACTATTTCGACACAAAGTCAGTAAACGAAAAATGTAACAGCAAATGCCAGTTCACACGTTTCCGCTGCAGCCCACAGTCAATTCAACGCCAAGTAATCATTGGCTAGGAAATGGTTATCTACCAGCTGTTATTACGCACACCGAAGTGGATTTCTCCTGCCTGAGAAATTTCGCTCGGTCGAAACTCTGGACAAACTATAATCACAGGATTGTGTGTATTGGTCGGAATGCAAGCTACGGCTTTGTGTTCTCTGCAGCAAATAGCTGGCATGTCATAGGAAGCAAATTGTTATCATGTTATGGAAGTGTGTAGTATGTCTCGCTGCACAGCGAGGTCTAATAGACGAAACGGGAAGAGATAACATCTTTTGAAGATGGCTGTCTTCTAGGTTGTTGAGCCATGTAGTCTGGTAGAAGTTTAGAGACGTTTCAGAGGTCTTTGCTGCGATCGCCCTGATGATGGAAGCAGCAAGCAACTTCTACCACACTGCACGACGCAACAACCCAGAAGACAAGCCATATTTTGACTCACCACCGTGAAAACCTCAAATTCTATATAGCGATATCTTTTTGTAAAACAAGAAATAATGAGTCTATTTTTCTACGTATCTTTGAGGTTATAGGAGTTTCACATTTACTGTTTTATGGTTGACAGAACTATATACGGTTTATTAATGCACACAAAGCGATCTATGGTCACAGCTGTTTCGTTGCGAAGCAGCCCTACGCAGTTTATGAACAGAACGTTGTGTTTGACAATTACAAGCAGAACCGGCAATGCATTACGTATGGAGTGATGCCACGTCCTTTAGTTTTTAGTAGAACTTACGAGTAAGAACATTAAGTATGGCAGCAGTAGAGATATTTGATATACGTTTATCGCGTTGTTTAACGAAGCTAATTTTTCATTTTAGTAATGAATACAGCTTCGGGTTATTGACATGACGGTGTTAAATACAACATTTGGGCGCAAGCGTTAGGCAATTAAAGGCGAATTGAGAAAATTACGTAAGCGCAACATAAATTTTTACTCCCCACCAAGACTTAAATGTAGGTGGGAGGATAATGTTGAAATTGATCTTAAATAAATAGGGAAAACGTAGAATTCAAGTGAATTTACGATGGTGTTTTTTTTTAATTGTTGATGAACTTATGAATTTCGTAAAATGTGGGTTATTTTTGAGCGGCTGTTATCTTATCAAGGATTCTGATTCGTGGGGTTAGCGGTGAGGAATTTCTCACCCATGGACTAAAGCGCACTGCAGTGAGTGAGACTTGTATCTTGTTGACAGATGCTTCCGACCACATTATTCCCACGCGTGATTTGCAAACAAAGCCACGCCAGTCACGACAGGGGGCATAAGGCGAGGACTGGATTACTGCTGAAGGACACTTAAGTAGATTAACGATTCTGTGCGCAGTGATTCCTTTATACCAACATTTCTCAAACTGTGATACATGCCTCGGTGGTGAGATCTACTGTGGGGTTAATTTGGTAATAGCGAACTTTACAGGCATCCCAACGACAGTGTGTGTGAAGTGATAAACACTCACTCTTGAGCAAAATGTATTATAATATACTTGATTGAACATCAAAGTTTAAGTTTAAAAGTAATAGCTTCTGCTTGTTTCTCACAACACCAATAGCATTTTGCTTTATCCTGTCTCTGGAAGTAGTTAATAAAAAGTGTGTTATTGCCACTAATCTATTTGAGCACAATGTTGTAGTTGACAAATGACTTACCTGCTGATAACACACTGGAATGATCTCCCTTGTCACCACAGACGCGTTTCGATGCAGAAAGTGAGTTGTGGTTTCCACAACGCTGAGCTTGAAACAAATCACTCTGCATTCTAATTAGGTCTTCAGTATTTGTCTTTGAGAGGTTCATGTCTTTTTTTTTTCTCTTGAAAAATTATGTCTGGGTTAAAAAAGGGAATGTGTTCTTTATCAGTCACTTGCCCCGTGTGTCTCTCGAACAAAAGCTCATAGGCCCCTGAAATGCCTATGAGATTGGACAAATTCAAAGTAATACTTTATCATTATTTTGTATGTTCAGTGATATTTGTAATATTCTACAGTCATATTCTTCCCAGAAAGTGCTTGAGGTGTTGTCTCTTCTCCATACAACGGTCTTAGATAGTGAAATGACTTAATGATCTGCGCTTTTTTCGTCGTTAACTTACTGTTTAAAAAAAGAAGTTCCTTCTTTGAACAGTCTTCGTTCTGTGGGAAGTATATTTTCATTTCAGTAAGAATTTCGTACATACGAAGTTGTCTTACAATTTATCAAATATGTACTGGTTGTAACGTGGAAGGAATTAAATTCTCCTGGTCCGACGTATTGTATTTTCTTCCACCCTGATATTTGCGAGAACTGGCAGCACAAATTGGAGAGCAGGTAATAATGTATGCGAACTATATTTTCTTTTGACTTGAAATAATTGAGTTGGATTAACTTATTTTCCACATGATCATCTTACTCGTTTCTTTAAAATAAACGATGGCATTTCACAAACTGCCTCCATATTACGTATTTCAAACCGCACTTGGAAAATAAATATATATTTCAAATCTGTAATTTGACATCGACAACTTGGAACAAGCAATACACAGTTCTCACTTCTCTTTAATACGTTTTATATAATTACGGTATATATATTTATATTTATTTAGACGCACTTATACACACACAATACACTAATTTTGTAACACTGTCACCTTTTGTTACATCAGACTTCCTCATTTATCAAGAAATTGTCATGAACGAACAAAATAGTTAAAAAATAAAATTATATTCGCCACTTTGCTGGTTCATAAAGAACACCTTGTCGAGTTTCTCAGTAGCCTATGCATAATTCCACTGCCCTCGTTAAGTGTTAGGGGCTTAAAAGCAATAGGCACACGCAGAATATTAAACAGTAGAGATGCGATGAGCGATGGTGCGCTTGTCCACCATGTTGCATTGCTGCTGGATATTCCCCTGCAACAAAGAGAAGGAATGGAAAGTACAAATTGTATCAGATGCTTGTCCTAGCATTCAGGTGTACTCCATGTCTTTTTTACTCCAATCTATTTCATCTCATTCGTTTGGGGAATAGAATAAACTGAACTTTGGCACATTATGAACTTATTAACACCGCGGTGGCAGAATCTGAGAATTAATCGGATACGATCCTTAGCCATTTCTCCCGCCCTAACAACTCATCTGTTTAGGATCCATCTCTTTCTCGCTGTTCCAAGTGGAAACTTCCTAACAGACGCTGCTTATAAACTGTGCGTCGTAACATGAGGTAATAGACAGACAGAAACGTCAGATTTATGACGAAAGAATGATTCTGAACGGTATTAAATCGCTCTTACAGCATTTTATGAAAATAATTATGATGACAGGGCCACACACGGAGGATGTTTACTGCCTAATATCCTTTTTCTGAGAGTGGTCCAAGATAAGAGCATCTCTGTAGACAGTTTCATAGAAAGTGGGTGTTACAGATATTGATATTCATCTTACGGGCACATTATCTTCCTATTTAAGTACATAATATTTTACTAACTGGTTGTAAAGGTAATTAAATAAAAACAATTCTCGTTCAAAACCTGAATGTTTCGCTCTTTGCCTCAGTAATGTACATAATAAATCACAAAATATGACGTGGTTAAAATTTAATGAACTTGTGTGTTAAGTAGCAGAAGTACACCGACGTTTCAGAGGTGATTGCTGCCCGTATCATTATGGCGCTACAACCCAGAACAAAGCCATCTTCATGTTTTACTATTTCTTCCAGGAACTCTTCCGGTTAGAAACGGCATTTTCTGCGAAGTCCTCAGCAATTTAAAATCCAAGGCCTTCGTAAATGCTGTGCTTTTGATTTCTGTCCAATAAAGCAAGAATTTCTGTTCCTACATAGGCCACGGGCCTATATAGTGGCCTACAGCTTTGCCATTTCCCATGACGACTACAAGCCTAAATTAATGGAACATGCCGAAAAATGTTTATCTTTAACGGAGTCGTTACTGACGGGAACTACCAACATCACTTAAAAAAATTATCTTTAGCCTTTGATGCTAATGATCTTTTTCTTCCTTCTCTGGCACAGATTTCTGATGGTGCATGAAACATAAATTGCATGTTTGTAGAAATATGTACGTGAGAGAGAAATGTTTTATATAATCGGACTTAAAATTCGATGCATGTGGTTCCTTCTTGCATTCGTTTGTAGAACGTTACTCTTCCCTCTTCCTATTCGCATTCCCTCTTCTTGCAGATGTTGTCAAACCCTTGAAACCATCCCCAAGTGATTTTTTGAAATTATTCCTAAGGGGGGAGTGAGGCGTATATAAATAAGATGACGTCACAGAGACGACATCTCGAATTCGCCTTCGGAAATTAACGAAGCGGCAGAACGCTTTACCTTCCTATCGTTGCCATGCTGTGAGTTATTTTTCTTGCGTTCTTCGCATGAAGTGCATAAAATACACGTATAGGGCAGAGTATGTATTATGTGCGCCCCAAATATTCAATCTCAGAAGCAAAAGAACGGATTTTGATTCAATGTGGCCCTGAAAGTCCACTAGTGAGCCTATAGGCCTACAAAAAGTTTTAAGGAAAATTTATTTCTGCTTTCTGACGGTCAGATATAACCTCCCCTCTCACCCAATACGTATTTCTTGAAGATGCTGGCTTAAAAATCACCCCGCAGACGTAGCGTTCTGCTCTTCAGATATCTAAATGGAAATTATTCGAATGTTACCATAGCGCGTTCAAATAAAATACATTATAAGTTCATTTAAATTTATCAGTTTGTTTACTCTACTAGGTATGACGAGAACTTCAAACTGAGCACATTAAACTTAAAGCTGTGTCATATTGACATTGTGTGTGTAAGAAAGAGAGGGGGAGACATTTTTGAGTACACTCACACAACGACCAGCCGGTTTGATGTCCCTTGATTCTGTTTTGCGTATGTTAAGGCTGTTATGATACCAGTAGCACAGGTGTGGCAACATACGACCGGCGGCCATGTTAAAACATAAAAATGGAGCCTGTACACATTTACCACAGTATATAAATGATGAAGTAAATCTGTCCGTATAGTGTGCTGACAGTCGTAAATACTGGATTCAGTTACTACAAGTTTAATCTGATCAGGATTCTGTGATGTGTGTTAATATAGATTAAAATTTAAATTTTCGGTTCCCTAATAAACAAATTTACTAATTTATTCACAATGTCTGTAACTGGATATGAGAAATGAATGGCTTCCTCCCACACCAAATTCCGTTTACTGTGCGTGTTAATAGCTTGAGAACTTCAACCAGGATGTGAAACCGTGTCTGAATTATAACAATGCTGTGTCGTATGATATATTTATAAAGTATGCTTAGTCATGTACATGAATAGTACAGGCGAGTTAACAATCTAAAATACGTAGTCTTTTAGTGGGGGCAACATCTGCCCGGTCTAATTCCGTAATACGAAAGAAAAATGTCTGTGCTTGTACTATGGCGATATAGTGATTCTCGCAACGTTCGTAATATCCTATTACGGACTGGTAAATCAATGCTATGGCAATATTAACTGTGTTCATTTCGCGGCTTATATGATGACGGTCAGAGGACAATGTGCAATGAATTGTGGGTACCCACACTGGTGTATAGGGAAACCATGGTTACAGATGGAACTGAGATTTTAATAGCCAAAGGCTAGTAATGTGGGATTACCTTCAGTGCAGCTCTAATTAAACAGAACAATAAAATTAAGATCGTTATAAATGTTAGAGTCACATGAAACTGGAATGTAAATTAAAGTTTTTGGAATGAACAATGCTATCAGTTACGTTACGCCAGAATTAACATTAATGAATCACCTGTAACCGTATATACAGAAAAGACGATTTGATTAATAATGTTTCCTTAATGGTGCAATATATTTAAATTACATAATTAATTTGCGATGGACACTCATTTATGTATGCATAAGCCCCCTACAACCACACTTTTCCGTCGGTACAAACTATTGGTTTTAAGTCGTTAATAGTTATGTAGCTTATTGTAATATAATATGATAACCACTTATTTTAACCTGTACCGTAAGTTATTTTTAAAAGGACCAAAATATTCTTAGCTGTTTCCAAGTTATTAATCCCCACTTAAAATGTTGCCTTACATATAATAAAAGTTGCATTTTTTCAATTATCTAGCTGGTTTTATCAAGGATAGTCCTTGTGCAAAAGCTGCTAGTAGCCGAGTCGGTTAACAAATTCCTCGCGTTTTCTGGAATCCACATACTACGATGTTCACTAGGTCCCGCCAGTGGACGCTGAGGCGAGTTACTTTAATTCATACCGCACCTTTAAGATCCATCTTAATATTATCATAACACTTAAGGCTATGTCTCTCAAGTGGTCGCTTCTGTTTCCAGCTGACATCCTTGATTTAATCACACGAATAGTAGCCACGTAGAACTGCTTGAGAAATTTGAAACACCGCGGTTAAGCGGGCCACAGTTTGGAGATCAATGGTTTAGACCAGCGTTTCTCAACCTATGGTACGCGAACTAAGTAAGAAAATCAAAATATAATATTAACATAAATAAATTTTCCCTGAACGCATTTGGTTACTGGTACATTTAATGTGTTGAATTAGAGTTAGTGATACGACCAGCGAAGAATGGTGAGAATCCCTGGTTTAGACTATGGAAAGTTTCCAGAGTAGCTGTGCTTGGCATGTGTGTACCGCGATGCCTTAAGAACACATCCTATGTAAGTTCAAAAAGACTGAAAGAACTTAAAGGAAAGTTAAGTCTGAGAGTGGCTGAGACGAATGAGATGTGCTAGAAGATTTGGGAAGTAAAACGTAAATGAGGGGAGTGTGGGCTGCGTACACAAAGGGTGTGTGTGTGTGTAGGGAGACTCCGTTTGGCTTGGATGCGCAGAAAGGCCTCGGGGTCCCAGCTAATTACAGATACAGGATGGGGGCTGGGCGGGGGTGTGCTATCTCTGATAAAGTTGTCTAAGGTTTGGTGGGAGGGGGGGACATACTCACATTCCGACGGCTTAGTCTTTACGACACTTTGGCCTACAGCAATTTTCCTTCCTTCCTTCCTCCCTCGTTTTCTCATATGGCGCAGATTCTACAAAGTTGACTTTTGCACACTAAGCTCAGGGTTCATGAGTTATCCCATTTCGCCCTTTCTGTATTCACAATACTGGTTTTATTTCCACTCACATAAATTGCCCTTTTCTAAATTACGTCATCAATCACTAGTACCCAGCGTTGTATCTGGTCTTCTGAAGAAAGCACGAATAAGTATGAAGTACTGAAGAATATTATTAAGCCATCCCTCCCTAAAGCATACGTATTTGTCCTGAGGCTAAACTATTTAATGAAACAAGAAAACCTTCAAGTCTTATAAGCTGGTAACAGTTCAGCCCGTCAGTAAATTCCCCACCGTTTATGAAACCAAAAGTTTCGTTGACCCCGCTGTGGACCCCGTCGCGAGCCAGATGAATCCAGTATACACCCTCACATCATATTCCTTTAACGTACGTTTTCAAAGGTGCATTTCTTCCAAATTAGGCCAAGGTCTACCAAGTGGTGAGTTTACTCTCACTTGTGGTTTCCCGGCCAAAGTTCTGTGTGCACGTTCTGCCCTTCAGACGCATTTACTGCTCATCTCAGCCTCTTGATCGGATCACCTCAGAATCAGATCTTAATGTTCTCATTACACGACGGTGAATCGAATTTGCCTTGTATTCAGTGCGTCAGGCGACATGTTCGGTATGGAGAAGACTACTTACCATTCAGGACGTGAACCGTGATGCTTTTGGACTGAGCATTCGAAGGGTTGCACTGGTAGCGACCGGAGTCCGAAGGCCGGGCCTTCTGGATGAGCAGAAAGCTGGTGGTCGTCTCCCCCTTCTCTGTGATGACACTGACGCCACCACGCGGCGAATCGTAACTGATTATCTGGAACCACACGAATATACACGTTCTGTATTCCCTCAACCATCAATTAGTCATCTTCTTTAGCCTGTCCTATTTGCACCTGTAACTCATACGTGAGATGCCGTGGCCTTTGATTCGTTATTGTTTAACGAATTTGCACCAGAATAACGCCACTAAAAGAAATGACCCCCCTTTTTAAAATAAGGAGTCTTCGTAGCATATTTTATTTAACCACCAACTCTGCCTATCTAGTGGTTTTGAACGTATGGACTAGTTGTTCCTGAAATAAATAGTACACCTTTAATAATTACCTTAGAACTGTACAGTGTAAATCCCGTCTGAGTATCGTTTTAAGATTCTGCACCAATTCCAAGAAAATTAAAATTAAAATACTGTTTGAAGAAAATTTATACTTGATTATTCCTGGTATTACAAGTAGTCCATGGCTGTCATTTGAGAGGGTAATATCGAATTAGTGACGTTTACAGCTGGAATAAGGGAACGAGATCTTTAAAATACACGTGTTTAGAAGAAGGAAACTATTCTGAATGCATGCGTAGCTGATCGAGGGATATAACATTTACCACGAAGGAACCTTTCTTTCTTTCTTTCTTTTTATTTTTTGCTGTCTTATTATCCAGCTGCTTTTAATCAGAATTGCTATGAAAATCAAGTGGGACGGCTGTTTAAGTGACACACTGTCTGAACCGGCCATGCCATAGCTCTGGCTGGATTTTCACCGCGGAGACCCATTCTTGTAGTGGGCGAAATGGTTCTTCTCTGAGATCCTGAGTTCTCCGCATATACTTGTGATTCTCTCATTTATCACCTCAGTCAGGATAGTAGATGTTCGGGCAGACGTTTGGACCCAGGACCTCCCGAATATGAAGCAGAAATGCTATCCACTCGGCCGGGACGTCCGGTCGTTCGCATTCTTAATAGCATATTGATTTACGCAAGTTTATCCGGAGCGTGTTGGGACACTCATAAATCAATACCTATTCTTCCGTGACACAACTCCGGTATCCCCTCTTACACCCCCGTCCTCCACCACCCTGCTACTCAATTTTACGGCATCCGTTCATGGTCCAACTCTCTCCCCACACACTTCCTCCTCATCTGCCTTAAAGTGTTGTATTACTGAGACTGCCATACAGTCCTACGTCATATTTATTATACGATATGGCGTCCTATGCACGCATTCAAATCGAAGAATTTATTATCCATATATACACTGTACTAGTTGCCCATTCTTTTATCACCTAAAAGAGAGACTGTTGTTTCGTGCTGGCATGGGATCTGGTTCTGGCCAAACCAGAGGAAGAACATTTGAAATAATTCAAAGTGCAGGTAGGACTCGGTTTACGCCGGGGTTAGGTTCTTCAGATTTCCGGCGTAAAGTGAAGCGGCGTAAATTGAAGCAAAAATATAATGGGAACATATGTAAATACATTAGGTTCCGTTCCAAAATTTTCAGTAATCAACACAAAATACTTGAATTTTTTTTTATTTTATGAAATTTACGTATTGTATAATGTTTAAGAAAAAGAAAGAAAATTTACTTCTTTAAAAACGATAGAATAGATGACTGTTTGGTTTTCTTTTTTTCTGATAATAAATTATATAGTATGGCTGTAGAACTGTATCAATTCCTCTCTTAACGGTTGAGCTCCGCTTTCAGTTGGGGTCGTTGCTACAGAACATCTCACATCCCTTATTAATAAGAGCAATAGCCTATTGCATTGATTTCACTGTTGGTGTCCTAACCGGCATTGCAGAGTCAGCTTCACTTTCCTCTGTGTCTTTTTGGACAGTTGTTCAGCTAGCTCTTCTAAATCTTCCGTTGAAGGCTCTCCACTATGACTCTGAAGGAGCTCATTTATATCACCAACTTCTACATCATCTAGTTTTTTGTTTAATTAATTAAATTGTAGTCCGTACTTTATTATTTAGTATTATAGTTTTATTACAATGTAAGTTATATTTAAATGTCGGGACCATCTGCGTCTAGGAAGTCGGGCACAGTCATGACTCCTCACCCCCCCAATCGTGATATATGAGAGGCGCAAAAGTGAACCCGGCGTAAATTGAAGCGGTGCAAACCGAGTCCTACCTGTACTTGTCCGCCAATAACTCAATCCTTTATTAATATGTACTTATGAAATTAACATCGCGATGTAGAGGCGCTGTTTGCTTATTTTTAAGTGACAGCACTTCAGAACAGTTTGCATCTCCAAGGACGTATCTTTAAAATTTACTGGCGCGTCATATATTTTGCAGAGAGCAGTTACGTGAAAATTCTACGGTTGCTGTTACAGCTGAATGCATGCATTGTTCAGTGAAGGAAGGTTTTATTCTGTCTGTAGCTAATATATTGAAAGCGGAGAACGACTGAACTAAGATGAAAAGAAATTTCTTCCGAATATGTTAGCTTTGTGGCATAGTACTCGTAATATTCAGCATACTATTTTTTCAACAAAATGTTTTTACCTCGTTTTTCGAGTTGTAAAGTACATTCATATGTTCAGTGCTGCATATTCAGCAGAAAATTAATTAAACAAATGCAATTACTTAATTAAAAATATTACCACGGGGAGTGAAAGCTGGCTTAAGTAAACAAAGCTCCATTTATATTACATAATTTGTAAATATACGTTCATATTTTAATTTCTCCCACAGGCAAATTGTTAAAAGGTAAGTTTTTCCCCCCTCATGCGTTCTAGTCGTGGTCACAATTTATCAAGTACATCATGGATGGGCTTATGGTAGGCCCTTAGATGCTTTCACAAAATGGCCATTCTGACTGAAGTACACCGTTTGCGAACCAATGCGAACAGTTGCCAATATACATGCATTAAAATATGTGACGGTCTCTGTTTTCTTACACCAACCAAGTCATGAGTATACAGACCTTCTTGCTTAGGTAGTAAAAGCGAAGCTGACTGATATTGGAATCTCTCGCTGCCGCGAGAATCTAAAATTGTCTTTACACAGTTATTGCAAAAATAAAAGGAGTCTGCTGACTATGGAGTCAGCAAACAGAACATATTTTCAATTCAAGTTAAACAGAAGACAGCGGTTTAAAAAGGGCCATGAATTGACTTAGGAAAACCACGAACGAAAACCCCCGACGGGAGACCTGTCGAATACGAAGTGGAAGATCTAACCGCTACACCACACCGTAACGCTTGATTATAATTTCGATAGGTATTAACATGTGAAATTAAGAACGGATTAAAATTCGCAGTTTGTAAATGCAAATGTCAGTTAAAAACTATCAACATGGGAATATTATTATCAAATAAATATTTTTGTCTATTACGTATGCAATTTTTTTTACAGAGCCTAGACATCCAGCAGACAGTAAAGTGACTAGCTGCCGGCTGGACGGCGTGGGTTCAATTCCGGACAGCAGCTTTTTTCTTTGTCACCGAGACCATTTCTTCTGTGGAGAATCTTCCGTCCCCTTAAACAGTGATTAACGAAGACTTTTCCTGGGGCTAAAAGTGGATGTAGCTTGAACTGATCTCTTACCTCCATCTAGTGGTGAGTTTAAAATTACATAGTGCTTTAGCTCCATTACCCAACAGAGCAAATTCTTCCTTCTGTGCCTATTGATTTACTTGTGAATGGACTATTTATGTTCCAAATATGACTAACGTTAGCTCGTTATGGGTTTTGTGCTTCATAAAGACTCAATCCTACGGAAGGCCAAATTTTGATTGGGTCAAATTAATTTTTCATCAGCAAAAGCTTTCTGCAAGGCACTCAATCTCACCGTCCGTAACCGAATTCTTTTTAAGGTAAGTACGTTTCATGCCACGTCTTCTTACTTGTAACAGAACGAGCCGTGACCCTAACACTAGGCGTCGCGGCGGTGAGAAGACAGACGATATGATTATGTTTTCCTGACAGAGACAGCAAGCTGGTAGCGTTCTCTATTTCCTGTGCTGGAGAGAAATGCAGACGAAATATTGGAAGCAGAGCTGTTTTGGTGCAGTATCCGCTCCATTGCGAATTGAGTTAAGGCTGTTGCTGGTCTGTACGTGTCAACTGATGGACGCCCCTCCGTGGTCTCCCCTCAGTTTGATCTCGAACGTGAAGAGGTGCTAAAAAGAGGGAGGCGTAAGCTAAAACAATTCTTTTTTACTTCGAAATGGGTTGACCTTTTCTTTATAAGGGCGACTCGAATGGAGCACTTAGAAGTTGCAAAGGAAAATTTATATAGAATCATCTCTATCCCTTTCAGTAGCTGATTTTATCTTCTACGAGCAATACCTCTCGGACAGTATCTCATTTTATGGTGGATGGATTCCAAAGATTTTTGATTATATTATAGAAAAAAAAATAAACTGACAGTTTGCCTACGATCCTAATAGTTTTTAAGGTCTGGTAGTTCTCAAAATGAGGTACACTACAACGTACAACTTGGTAGCTGGGCCGTAGATTTCTAGTAATACACTTGAACACATTTTTAAGCATTAAAGATACGTCTTTTTGGTCATGCAGCGAATAGATGACAGAATAATCTAGTTTTTCGTGCACATATAACAGCAGAAACGCGGGAAAATGGAATAGTTGATCTTGCTACTTACTTCCGCAAGCAGCTCTGAAACAATCGATCAGTTTCTAGGATATTACACAACTCAACATTTCGCCAACTTCAGTTTCTCCTGATCTTCTGTTGCCTGGATTACGTGGCAGTGCTCTGGACTTGCATTCGAAAGGTACCCGCTTTGAATTTTGGCCAGGTTATTTGCTGCACTGACTTAATTTTCTTCAGTTTCTGTAGGCGAATTCCGGAATAGCCTACGACCGTCTCCCTTCAAATTGTTCCCTACTTAACATTTAGGACACTATTCCTACATCATTCGACGCTATATTGACCTAACACCTGCATCTGAAACAGATTCGGTCAGTAACTTGACAGTCGATCACCTGTTTTTCTGAGGCCGATCTTAATGTTATCGTCCCAGTTCCTTCTTGGCGTTCCAAGTCCCCGCTTTCAAACCCGTTTCTACGAGGTGCGATCGGAAAGTTTCAAGACTGCGCGTATAAAAACCCCGTACACTTATCTCAGGTATTAAATTCATCCATCACCCTCGACGTAGTTCCCCTGGCAGTGAACACAACAATTCCAGCGCCGCTGCCAAGCCTGGAAGCATCCCTGGAAATCTTTCTTTGTCAGCCTGTCAAGCACCATCTGCGATTCTGCCTGAATCTCTTCTATCGTCTCAAATCTCCTTCCCTTTAGCTGAATTTTCATCTTTGGGAAGAGGAAGAAGTCACACGGAGCTTAGAAAGGAAGTTGGGGTCGGTTCTTGCAAGATCTTTGAGCTCCTGACAAACGAGAAGTCGATTCTGCTTCTGGTCCTCAGACAGGATGCGTCGCATGTGGAGTTCTTCCTTTAGAATCAGCTGACAGGTCCCATAGCCTATCCCAACAATGTCGCACAAGTCGTTGATGGTACGACGTCGATCTTCGTGAATGGCCTGCCGAATCTTCGTAACATTTTCGGGCGTTGTGCTCGAAGATGGTCGTCCAGAACGCTCGTCATCATCGACAGAGGTTCGGCCATTTTTAAAACGTGAATGCCACACAAAAGTTTGTGCACGACCCATTTCGGACTCCCCAAATGCTTGCTTTAGCATTTCATAGGTTTCCGTAGCCGTTTTGGCGAGTCTTTGGCAAAATTTGATGCACACGCCATTCCGAAATCGCAGGAGGGTCGGTGTAATGCACTACCAAAACGCCCGTAACTAAGAAACAAATGCTAATTCGATGATGCCGGCTGGCACACTGATTCACTATGAATGTAGGCCGCACCTCCTAGCGGCAGAAGCTCGTATTACATCCGGTTCGCCCTCTGTTGACACAGTCTTGAAACTTTCCGATCGCACCTCGTATATCAAGAATTTGTGCGTATTGCTCGTCTCCCCATCTAGTCCTCCCTAGATTTCACTACCCTATTAATACGAGGTGACCTATGCAAATCGCAAAGTTTCTCGTCAAGTTATACGTGTCGTAAATTACCCACTCTACTCTTCTTATGTCAAAGTATTTCGCTGTACTGTTTCTTTTGAAACACTTGTAATTTGTCGGAGATTTCAGGTGCTCACGCCGGTGAAAATATCGAATGTGTTGTGGGTGTTGTGCTTTTTATTCGGAAGGTCTGTGGTTCAAATCTCTGCCCCGAGACGGATAATGCCACAATTTCTTTCTTTTACATACAATTCATTATTTATTAATCGCCATGTAATCGACGCTATAGGCTTATACAAAGAGTTAGTGATGGCGTCGTTTAATAAATCACATAAACTAAAATAAATATAAAATTGGACATATAATTAGACAAGCGTGTGTAATCTTTATTAAGGTAGACGTAGTGAAATCCTCTTTAAATAACACACGTTGGATGAATTTTGTGACTATTTTATATTTTATTTACGCATTGAAAATATAAAACGACGAAATACGAATCACCTGATGATAACGAGTGAAACAAGTCGTTGGTCCATGCACAAAATGCCTAAGGTTAACTGACTGTTAGGTATGCGGGGTAAAATATCTGTAGAGAGCAGTTCATATTTGATCCAGAATGTTCACTGTTTCTCGATGTATCCACTGACAGCGATATTCTTCTAAAATGTTATATCCTTCAGGGATCAGAACAGTGTATGACTGTAGAGGGTACCTTGAGGAAACTGCCGGATATGAAATAGATGGGAAGATTTACTGACATGCTCGAATTTGAAACACTGCAGATAACACCATGACAAAACTAAACATGTTATTACTACATTAAAACAGACTGTATCTAATGGTAATTGATATTTGCTACAATTTGCAAACCTTCTCTCCCCACTCCGCCCCTTGTTATGGATGATATTCTATGACATCGGTCAGTGCCGTCAGATAATACATTATATCTGGCTCGGTGCACTTCAATCATTGCTCCTTGGAATTGTCCCCTTACCATGCTCTCATGCACTTGCGAATCTATGTATATTAGCTGCTCCATCATGACATTACACCAACTCATGTCTCTCCTGTTACAGGGTTTGTCACTGATCTTCACCTACAGATACAAACCGTACCAGCTCTAAAGAGACGGAGGTTCCAGTCAACATGGGGTGAGCGACCACACAGTATCAGGAAAAATCTCATATGAGTGATTGTTGAGAGTATGAGCGGTAGACAAAGGGAATTATTTCCAAAATGGTGGACAGTAAACCTCCACTGAGACGGTGAGCTCACGAACACATCCGAATAAAGTACAATTAGGAAGATAAATTTACTATAAGCTTTGATAATGTACAACACGCAATAACCAAATGCTCCCCACCCGATTCCTGCCAGACCCGGTGTCTGACGGGGTCTGTATCTGACGTACCCTCTCACTGACGGACAGGGACTCCGCTGTACACAGTCTATAGACCATCCAGTCTCTCTTTGACCACGTTCCTTACGCGCCGTCGTTGCAAGGAACGCTTCTGGCGGAGATCGGTTCAGGCATAGACGTCAGAGACAGTGTGAGGCAGAGAACGCGTCCTACTTAGACGTAGTGACAAAGAGACTGAGTAAGGCAGAGAGCTAATGAGACTGTCAACGAGTCATGCAGAGACCTGCTGTGGTACTATCTTACTGACGCACAAGGATCTGCTGTGCACAGTGTCTAAGCCATCCGATCTCTCTCTGACCGTCTTTCTTACGCGTCGTCGTTGCAAGGAACGCTTCCGGCGGATACCGGTTCAGGCATACACGTCAGCCAGAGACAGTGTGAGGCAGAGAACGCGTCCGACTGAGACGTAGTGACAAAGACTGAGTAAGGCAGAGAGCTGGTGAGGCTGTCAACGAGTCATGCAGAGATTGCTGTGGTTTAGACGAATTCTAGCAGGTAGATGTTCTAGTGAGTTTCGGGTGAGGCGAATTTTGAAAATTTCCAAAAATCAAAAAATGCTGGAAAACGTCTGAAACGCGCACAAATCCAAAACTTTTTCAAAAATGTTAAAAAATATTTTTTTTGATAATTTTTCAAACTTTTTTCTTTTGTGCGCCATTTGAAAGATTTGCAGCATTTTTCGATTTTTTGAAAATTTTCTTCAAAATCATCCCCTCCCGATACCTGAAAAACACGTTTTCTTTCGTGAACTTTCTCTGACATACCATCTCAATGACGCACAAGGATCTGCTGTGCACAGCCTCTAGGCCACCCGGTCTCTCTTTGACACGTTCCTTACGCGACGTCGTTGCAAGGAACGTTTCCGGCGGAGATCGGTTTAGGCATAGACGTGCGCGAGAGAGTGAGGCAGAGAACGCGTCCGACTGAGACGTAGTGACGAAGACACTGAGTAAGGCAGAGAGCTGGTGAGGCTGTCAACGAGTCATGCAGAGACTTGCTGTGGTTGAGACGAATTCTAGCAGGAAGATGTTCTAGTGAGTTTCGGGTGAGGCGAATTTTGAAAATTTCCAAAAATCAAAAAATGCTGGAAAACGTCTGAAACGCGCACAAATCCAAAACTTTTTCAAAAATGTTAAAAAATATTTTTTTTGATAATTTTTCAAACTTTTTTGTTTTGTGCGCCATTTGAAAGATTTGCAGCATTTTTCGATTTTTTGGAAATTTTCTTCAAAATCATCCCCTCCCGATACCTGAAAAACACGTTTTCTTTCGTGAACTTTCTCTGACATACCATCTCAATGACGCACAGGGACTCTGCTGTGCACAGCCACTAGGCCACCCGGTCTCTCTTTGACCACGTTCCTTACGCTCCGGCGTTGCACGGAACGCTTCTGGCGGAGATCGGTTCAGGAATAGACGTCAGAGACAGTGTGAGGCAGAGAACGCGTCCGACTGAGACGTAGTGACAAAGAGACTAAGGCAGGGAGTTGGTGAGGCTGTCAACGAGTCATGCAGAGACTTGCTGTGGTTGAGACGAATTTTAGTAGGAAGATGTTCTAGTGAGTTTCGGGTGAGGCGAAATTTGAAAATTTTTGAAAATTTTCGCAAAATCAAAAAATGCTTGAAAACGTATAAAACTCGCAAAAAACTAAATTTTTTTGAAAAATTTTAAAAAATAATTTTTTTGATAATTTTTCAAATTTTTTTAGTTTTGTGCGCCATTTGAAAGATTTGCAGCATTTTTCGATTTTTTTAAAATTTCCTTCAAAATCATCCCCTCCCGATACCTGCCAGACACGTTTTCTTTTGTGGCCTTTCTCTGACATACCATCTCAATGACGCACAGGGACTCTGCTGTGCACAGCCTCTAGGCCACCCGGTCTCTCTTTGACCACGTTCCTTACGCGACGTCGTTGCAAGGAACGCTTCCGGCGGAGATCGGTTTAGGCATAGACGTCCTCGAGAGAGTGTGAGGCGGAGAACGCGTCCGACTGAGACGTAGTGAAAAAGAGACTGAGTAAGGCAGAGAGCAGGTGAGGCTGTCAGTTAGTCATGCAGAGACTTGCTGTGGTTGAGAGGAATTCTAGCAGGAAGATGTTCTAGTGAGTTTCGAGTGAGGCGAATTTTGAAAATTTTTGAAAATTTTCGAAAAATCAAAAAGTGCTGGAAAACGTCTGAAACGCGCACAGAACCAAAAATTTTTGAAAAATTTTAAAAAATATTTTTTTTGATAATTTTTCAGATTTTTTGGTTTTGTGCGCCATTTGAAAGATTTGCAGCATTTTTCGATTTTTTTAAAATTTTGAAAATTTCCTTCAAAATGATCCCCTCCCGATACCTGCCAGACACGTTTTCTTTCGTGGCCTGTCTCTGACATGCCATCTCTATGACGCACAGGGACTCTGCTGTGCACAGCCTCTAAGGCCACCCGGTCTCTCTTTGACCACGTTCCTTACGCGCCGTCGTTGCAAGGAACGCTTCCGGCGGAGATCGTTTCAGGCATAGACGTCAGAGACAGTGTGAGGCAGAGAACGCGTCCGACTGAGACGTAGTGACAAAGAGACTGAGTAAGGCAGAGAGTTGGTGAGGCTGTCAACGAGTCATGCAGAGACTTGCTGTGGTTGAGACGAATTTTAGCAGGAAGATGTTCTAGTGAGTTTCGGGTGAGGCGAAATATGAAAATTTTTGAAAATCTTCGAAAAATCAAAAAATGGTGGAAAACGTCTAAAACGCGCACAAAACTAAAAATGTTTAAGAAATTTTAAAAAATATTTTTTTTGATAATTTTTCAATTTTTTAATTTTGTGCGCCATTTGAAAGATTTGCAGCATTTTTTGATTTTTTAATTTTTTTTTAAAATTTCTTCAAAATCATCCCCTCCCGATACCTGCCAGACACGTTTTCTTTCGTGGCCTTTCTCTGACATACCATCTCAATGCCGCACAGGGACTCTGCTTTGCACAGAATCTAGGCCACCCGGTCTCTCTTTGACACGTTCCTTACGCGACGTCATTGCAAGGAACGCTTCCGGCGGAGATCGGTTTAGGCATAGACGTCCTCGAGAGAGTGTGACTCGGAGAACGCGTCCGACTGAGACTTAGTCACAAAGAGACTGAGTAAAGCAGAGAGTTTTCGAAAAATCAAAAAGTGCTGCAGAACGTCTGAAACGCGCACAGAACCAAACGATTTTGAAGAATTTTAAAAAATATTTTTTTTGATAATTTTTCACCTTTTTTTAGTTTTGTGCGCCATTTGGAAGATTTGCAGCATTTTTCGATTTTTTGAAAATTCCCTTCAAAATCATCCCCTCCCGATATCTGCCAGACACGTTTCCTTTCGTGGCCTGTCCCTGACATACCATGTCAATGACGCACAGGGAATCTGCTGTCCACAGCCTCTAGGATACCCGGTCATGGACCACGTTCCTTACGCGCCGGCGTTGCAAGGAACGCTTCTGGCGGAGATCGGTTCAGGCATACACGTCAGCCAGAGACAGTCACTCGGGTCAAAAAAGATTGCATACATGTTACGTATTTACTATAAACAGCACCTTATTGTATTACATAGCATAACAGAGGACAGTATTGTAAAACACATTAAATACAAATAATGAAACAGGTTCCACACATAAAATCACACACTTAGTTCAGGTCCCAGACAGTATCACTCCTCTTATAATACAATTCATATACTGAACCATCACTCTACTAACATCACAGAGAATTGTTCTCTTTCCTTCTCTATTTCAGTCACAAGAGATCAACAGAATTTCTGATATGAGAAAGCAAAATTTGTTTTCCTTCTCACATTATTTGATAAATCACATTTATACGTAAGACAAAACACGACTATTAACTTTATTTTGGAACATATTAAAACTTGTCTCATGTGTATGAAAAATTAAATATCAAGTAGACAATAAATAACTAAAGAGCATCCTTCTACATAATTTCTTTCATGTTACAAGTAATTAAAAACGAAACATGGTACGAAAGTCATATATTTCACAATACAGTTGCTGAATGCAAACATGTCTAACTGCTAATTATTTTTACATTGTATTGCCTATAGTATATAGATAGTATTGCTAACAACCAGTATGTCACATGTCACTCTCATATAAAATAATGTATGAGAAAACTACATACTATTTATAATGTAACAGCCATTTTGTCACTGATGTACATACGTAAAGAACACTGACAATAGATATACACACACATCATAAAAACAAACAATTTAGCTGTCTTCTTTCATATTAAAACTATTCAGTAGTGATACTTGAAGCCTGTAACATTAATAAAATAGAAATTACCTTCAGGGAAAATGCCACTACAAACAAATTTCCAAAGTACCTTTAACTGGGGGGAAAAAAGCACATTTTGTGGAATAATAATAATAATAATAAAAGTTTTCTGATGTAACACAAAATAAAAATAAAGAATCATTCATTGTGTACAAGATAAATCGAAGCACAGTATTCTTAATGACGTTCTAGTTGCCATACATATCAGTCTTGAATTTAGCAGGAAACTATTCCATGCAACACAAATTTTTAGTAAGTTCCACTCCAACATGACACCAAATCCAAACACAAACACCTCAAGATATTAGCCTAAATAATATTGCCATTTTGAGATGGTAATTTCTATCACATGGCTCTGAATTAAGGTGGATATACACATTCATCTTCTAACCAAGGTGGTAATTTTTTGCACTGTTTATACACACAGCTCAGTAAAGCCCAAATGTTAAAATGAATTACACCGAGTGAAAATGGTAAGAGAATTTGGTGGCATGACTGATCCAGACAATTAAATGAAAACTGAAATTAAGTACAAAACATGTGCAAACAAAACCTAACAGATATTCTGACCACTGAAACAGAATCGTTTCACTGTGGCAGGATAAGATTCAAGAGGACATCATACTACCCCACTATAGTGACTTCATACAAACAGTTGAATTACTTAATATTGTTTCATTTGTGCCTCTAGTTCAACAGTCATGGCTCCACATGTTTATATTTTTGTCACATTATAAAGTTAGGAATCTGAACCTACTCTATGGGGCCCTGAAAAGTGCTATTCCTATCCATTCATGGTGTGCTGATCACATCAGCTTGAACCAGGCACCGGCTATTCCCTCTCCTGCAAATCTGATTAGATCACACTTGCCTTTCTGACAACTGTACAGATCTTTCTTCTAAGACTCACTGTCCCCTCCCTATTTCTACCATTCTCACCAATCCTTGATCACATAGGGTCTCACCTTCACCACATCCCATGCTGTTGCCCTAAATTAAGAGAGCACACCTGATGAGACCATAAAAGAGCTGTTTCTACCCATTCACAATTCACTGATCCTATTGTCCTGAGGCTGCCACATGGTTCCTACCCTCTCCCATGAGTCTAGAGGGACAACACTTGTGTCTATATATCATCCAACTGTTCCCATTCTACATACTTTCACCCGAAGGTGGCGGGAGCATGTTCATCTGAAACATCAGCAACAGCCCACATCCATATGGTGCCAGCACCCGAAAGCAGGAATGAATCACTGACAATGCTTAAAATCAGTTATAGTTATAGTTATAATCTTCCTAATTATTATTCCACTGAAGATTAATGGCAAAGCTACTAATACAAACACGATAATTTTGTAATAATAAATACTATCCTGTACGTGCATGACAGAGACACAATTTGGACATTTTAGATATGGAAATAAAATCAAGATGACTTAGTGGGAGAGTCAAGAATTAAGTGCAGTCACCAGGTAGAGGAGGATATTGATATATTACATTACTATTCTGGAGATCCACAGCATTTTATTTACTTATTTGTGGTTTAACAGTAATGCCAACATCTCAGATTAAAGTGCCAAATTATAGGGTGACAATTGAATGAATTTGAAGAAATGTGGAAAAAAGAGGTGATCACTTAATTTAAGGTTGTAACCTGACATTTTCCTGAAGGGAGCAAAGAAGAGCACAAAAGCGTCAGTCGAGACAGCCAGTCTCTGGACTCATATTTGAGCCTGGGACCTCCCAAATAGGAATCAATAATGCTAGCCACTTGACTATGATATTTGGCAAAAGATACACACAACAATAGAGATTAAAGGAATACTGAAGAGAAGGCTGTGAGAAGTGACGGTTATGATATCTCTTACAAACAACAGAAAATCAAGACCTGCAACAGTGAAACAAAAAGAGTTTATTCACCCAACTCCATAACCTAAAAAACTGTATATATAAAAGAAACTGCAATGGAATGTTATTTAATATATGCTTGGATTAACCAAGTTGCTAATCATGTATCCACTGATCACTTTTAACAAAACGTATCATTACCTATGAAACCCAACACTCTATTTTGCCATATACAATGTGATACTCCAGTATTTCAAAATAATACAATACCTTAGTAGTAAAACACAATGATATGTCACAAATAGCATAATTTTGAACATGTTACATTTGCTTCAATACAAACTGGAGGGACACACTTCAGGCTTTTATTCAAGGCATGGATATTTATCTAGCTACACTCAAAAAAATGTATACAGTACTATTTGTATGAAACTGAACTGTTACTTTCCATTATTTATTGTATTAATAAAGCTAAATATAATACCTAATATGCATAATGAACTAAATAGCTTTTTACATTAAGAACTGTAATATATGTGTGGTTACAAACTCAGTATCAGAAAGATTCTACTTTTTAAATCCGCTAATTCAGTGCCTGTTTATATCTTTAATATTAATATTAAAGTACATACAAGCTGAATATCACAATGTACATGTAAGTCAGCCCGCTTGCCTAGTATTCTGGAGGTCCTGGAACTGAAACATAACTTAGGGACTGGTTATCCTGCAGATTGTTTTTCTCTATTAGTTCTCCTCATACTACCCAGGTAAATGCAGAAATACCTTAAATAGGCCACAGCCACTTCCTCACATGTCCTAAATTCATCATTCATAATCATGCTGCCAACTGATAGTAAGTAGCCCATGCACTTGACAAAACTTAATTAATCAAAAAATATATACTTAAATTGAAGACAATTTTAGGACTTAGTACATTGTTAACATTTTATTTTCATAATTGAATTTCCCAAATTTTGAATTTCTTAATCATACTATAGAATTTTCAGGTAAATATCCTCCAAGTGTTTTGAAGTATAAGAACAAGCTGTTATGATTGCATGAATGTTTGTGGATATTAAAAACTGATATTTAGGAGTGTTTTGATGTTTAAATCTTCCACATGATTCATATGAAGGTGACTGTTTTCTGGCATGTTGTTCCATTGTGTAGTCTTGTACAAACTGTCCGACATTTCAAAGGCGCTTAGTGCCACCATCTTCATGACCTGATGATGGAGGCAGTAAGCACCTCTGAAATGTCAGTCAGTATCTACAAGACTATATGGTGCAACATCTCACAAGACATTCATTCATCTTCAAACTCATTGCTATGAAATCCTGAAATCTCAAGGTTCACATGAAACTCTGCAGCCATTCATGCACAAAAAAATCAAACTTCTAAATGATTTTAAACAGATCATTGGGGTTTAACAAGCCCTAGAAAAGATAAACAGAGTTAATGTGTGCATTACTTATCTATGCTGTATTAACTAATGATGTAATTGATGGCAATAACATTTTAACAAGGACTGAATATAAATAGGAATAATGGAATTAACAGCAGGGGAAATAAAAAAACTCTGAGAAAACCTGCCCCAATTTCAGCTTCACCATACACCACATTTCAGCAGGACGTGTCTCAAACTGAGTCTGCTTTATGAGAAGAAACACAAGGAATCACCATGTAAGTATATTCATACATTCATCAGGGAATCCTTTTGTGAAAACAAATCAGGAATTATATGCAGAGCATAATAATTCTGGCTTTTTGCAGGATTTGATATCTGACCTTTGCAAATGGTGCCAGTGACATCAAAGTTGGGGATGCTCCATCTGGTTACATGGGTACTAGCATGTAAACATGATGACATCATCATACTGATTCTCCCACATGGTCACATAAGCACCTGGCTGGTTCAGGATTTCCCCAGCCAGTCACTTTCTTGTACAGAAATGCATGTAGGTAGATCTTTATATGAACTACCCACTGTTATCCGATTTAAGCATAACAACATGTCAACAGATTTTAATAAAATTCTCAAATATCAAGCATGATGAAAACTCATTCAGTGGTTCTTGGCTTGTCACATGCAGGCAGACAGACAGACAGCAAAGCTAACAGGCACATTTTTGCAACTTTTGGATGTAAATGCATCTAAAAATCTAAAAGCTAGAAAACAAATAAAGATGGCGAAAACCTACACATTAATTAACACGGTCCTTACTACTATGGACTACAAATGAACAATGAAGTGTTATCAGCGAACACCAATGACAATTCAGTCTCATGATTAAAAGAGAGAGAAAAAACAGGGTTTCATTATTCCTTTAGTTACAGCTCATTATCTGTTATGAGCTAGAGAAATAGTAAAGAGTATTATGTATGTAAGACTTGAGGTTCTCACAGCGATGAGTATGAAGATTTCTGTCTTCTGGGTTGTTGCGCTGTGTAGTCTGGTCGATGTTAACCAACGTTTCAGAGGTCATACTGCCTCCGTCATCGCCCTGATGACGGAGGCAGTATGACCTCTGAAACGTTGGTTAACATCGACCAGACTACACAGCGCAATAACCCAGAAGACAGAAATCTTCAGTATTATGTATGTCTAGGTGTTTTTACATATTTACACATTAAGATATACTTAAACTTTCATCATTGTCAAAACTAGAAAAAAAATCATACTGTTTCAAAATGAATAAAATTTATGTCCCACAAAGGTTTTAAGTACCATCATCATATTGTAATAAAGTAGAATCAGTCTAAATCAGCAGTTATAAATCACACATTTGTTATGACTGCATTAAGTTTAACCTTTAATATATGAAAATTTAAATTTCCTAACACAACCTCACAACCAGAGTAAATTGGGATTTAAATGCTTTAAAGAGCAGAAAATCATAAAATAAGTTAATATATTAAAAGAAATTTTTAACCTAGAATCATCAAATCAACTTTCCCCATACCAAGCTTTAAAACAATCAGACCAGCAGCTTAGTGAACAGGCCTCTTCAATTTTGTTCCCCTTCTTTATATTCTTTGAAATGTTTTAAAACAGATGATTTGGAGTGACAGATATTTCTTAACAAACTGTACCACAGCTTTAGAATTACATAAACTTTGTGTGTTTGTGTCACTTTGGCTCTGAGAACTTTAGAGAAATGATTCAGAGGGAAAGACCATCAGAACATGGTACTCTGTCACCTCCTATACAGAGACACCAATGGGACAAAATATACATCACAAGAAAGAAAGATCTAGTTCTATTTGTGTCAATTACTCACAGAACAAATAAACTATAAAAAGAAATAAATAAAACGTTCTAATATTGAGCCAAGCACGTGGTAACAATTTTGACTTGTACACAGATGGTACCCAGTCTGAATCTCGACCATGGTACAGACTATACTGACCGAGGATGTTTGTGGTTTCCCTCAGTACTCCAGGTGAATAAGTGGGTAATACCTTGAAAGAAACCATTACCACTTCCTCCACAGTCCTTTCAAATTCGCTGATGTCACTATACAGAAAATACACTTGTGCATAATGGCCCACACTATAACAGCTTTCTAGGACTTCTTACAGAAGACAAATTTTCTTAAGATGGCTGTCTTGTGGGTTATTGCACCATGTAGTCTCGCAGAAGTTTACCAACATTTCAGAGGTCCTTGCCACCTCCATCATTAGGGTGATGAAACTACACAGTGCAACAACCCCGAAGATAGCAATCTTCAGACTCACAGCCATGAAAACCTCAAATCCTAATGCGGATTTTCTTGAAACTGAGATTTCTCCAATTAACTGAATAAATTAGCATTATAACACAAGATGAAAATGATGACAAGCTGGGGAAAATGATGATGATAATAATGTCAGTGATAAGCATGGTAAATATAACACCTGGCTGAACTTTTAGCAGGGGTCAAGGTCATTTAATAACAGAGTATTTAGATAATACATTTCGAAGGAACAATAAACAGTTTGGGAGACAGATCTATGAAACTGTGTAACACAAATGGATAATTTATGACCTGAAAGTCAACAATGAAAACTACACATGGAATTATGACATGAGAGTTGACAATGACAATGTGAATAGAAACAGTGACAGATGTACTAGAAGGGTTCACATACATTTTTTATGGATAATTTATCACCCTCTCTTGATTTATGTAACAATATACATAGCAGTAAAACACGTAGTTGTGGTCCTGCAAAACATATTATTGAACGCAAACACCACAGTATCTTCAAGGAAAGGTATTCAAATTTAAACAGGGTGAAAAATAGACAGGGGTGAGGAGTGATTTGATTGAAGTGTATTAAGAAGAAATGAAGTTAGGTGTCATGTCGCCTGTCTGGAAAGAGCAATAAAGTACAGAATGCTCTGTACTTTAGCAATGTGACACAACCTTTTCTCATAACATACGCAACTTCTCAGAAAGACGAATATTTTTCCAAAAAAAAGACAGTTTCCTAAGCTCATGAATATTTTAAATGTAGCAGGAGAATAAACTTAATTCCTTTGAGTATATACAAAAAGTCATGCCACTGGTACCCCTACAGGGCACTAATATGTTGATATATAAATAACAAGGAAAAGGGAGTGTGGATTTTATGAAAGGGGGTGATGATATAAACAGGGGTATCTTTGATAAGTCTTTAGATATTTTTATCTGATTTTGACATTTTGTGGGACAACAAAGAAGGAACAGCTTCTTGGAAAGAACTATCTTAAATATCCAAATTTCAGCAGGAGAGTTAGTAAGAAAAACCATTCCTTAACATGGATGGTTCAATTATAAATGAATCTCTGACAATCTATAATGCCTTACAAACATTTTACACACACAAAATGCTGTTTGTTTGAGTAAATAAACGTTTTAATAACATAATGACTTAGCAGGACTATATAGTTCTTTTCAGTCAACAACAAAACTTGTATGGGACATTCATGTCCTTTGTGGCTCTTGAAGGATAAAGTAATATTTTCATATGAATGTTCCAAAGTAAATAAGTATCTTCAGTCTCTGGATAGGTAAAACATATTCAGAAACAAAGATATTCAGGGTATGCAAAACAATACTAAGGTTGGGATCATCTTAAATCTGGTTATTTCAGACTGAAATAGGTGAAATAGCTGGTAGTGCAAGAATCACTTGCCTAAACATCATCAATTTATGATCCGCGAAGTTGTTCATAAACCTGGAACCTAACATTTCAATTCTTGCAAAAGTAATCACAATGAGGATGTGCTGATGAAAACAAAAACCACAATGGCCCTACCACAAGTGAACGTACTGTTTAGTCTGTAGCCCATCACTTCACGTATTAGCACCATGCTCCTACAAAGTACTCAACCCCCATGTCAAATCTGTATTCTGTTACATCTCTAACTGTGTTGTTCTAACGTATTGTTACAGTAATCTGATTGGTCACTAAAGGTAGATACATTTCATCACAAACAGAATCAAAGTTTACAACATAAACATCACATTAATTCCAAATGTGGGGTATAAAAATTATGATATTTAAATTAAACAAGTATGTGTTCCTGATTTTCACTGTGGTGCTCAAATTGTCAGTAACATACAGAAATTAATAGTGAAGAGCACTTTGAATGCCCTCCCCTCCTGCCACTGATACCATGAGTGCAACACATAAGTTGACTGCCATTTTCCGGGGCATAACTCACTACAAATCTATGCACCAAGGGTCTTCTTGTTCCTTTCTCATTACATGTTTCTACTGTACATGAATTCTGAATGATATGCATTACATGCATACAAAAGTATATCTTCCTGGACATATATTGTGTGTTTCAACTAAAGCAGCAATTTTAGTTATTGGATAAGACTTTATTGTACAGTATTTTGTATAAAGAATAACTCAAGCATTGAATTCAAAATTTTCATAAGTAATAATTGGTTCACAGCATACATATCACCTAAAGTGTTTATCTATTTTAAATCATTCAAGTTTAGAAAATAAATACGGAAATACCTTGCAAGACTTTTTTGACAACTGAGTGCATAGTGAATGGGGAAAGAATATACTGACAAAAATCCATATTCTTTATAAAACATTAACCAACGCAATAAATACCACAAAGTAACAAAATTTTTGAAAACCTGATTTTGTATGACCAACATAACTGATTTTGGTCATACCAAAATAACTTCAAACGAAATGACACTTAAAATCCAAGCAGTTCTGCAGGACTAAAGTATACTGTATTGTCACTACATTTTCTAGCGCAAACCCTCTTTACACTCAATTCAAGCACTAATTTGGTAGACACTTCCAAGTCTGACAAATGCAAATAAAATCCTATCTCATCTTCTAAATATTGTAGGAATTCTATGTAACAATAAACAGGGACACAGTTCTAGTAACATTCCACATCTCTCTGCACTGAAAGAATCAATATTATTCATATGAAAACATCTGTATTACAGTTCCATGTGTAAACATTTAACAATATTTGTTATTGCAATTTCACATGTTGATACCGAGTTATCAAATACAAAATGCTACAAACTTGAAGAATACAGTTATGGAAAAATTTCATACAAAGAATGACTACAAAGGGTCCAGACAATATTAACCCTAACAAGGATTTCTAAATAATAATGTGCTGCAGATTCCACAAAGAAGTAGGAAGTACGTTAAATCAGAAAAAATGGATTTGATTACCACCTTATTTATAATTTACTTGGCCTGGTTCTGCATTTTTATTTTTATTTAACAAATGCTATTTTCCATATCTTGAATAGTTGCTGTTCTATATTAATAATCATTACAGATCTGTCACAATACTAATTTCAGTCTGATCTGCAAACAGGTTCAGTATTCAGAAATGCCATCTGAGACAAAATCTCAGTACAGTGCAATAGAATGATATGTAAAATAATTACCAATATTTTATTACCTGCAATTAGCAACACTAAAGTTATGTGAAAATTCCACTGCACAGGAACAATGATTGTAATTTAAAATCATACTACATAACATATGTGAAAAGTAGTGTTGTATGGCACAGTAACAACAATGCACTACTCTTACACAGGAATGTTATCATAAAGAAGTGAAACTGTGCACATCTTATAAATATATTGAAATCTGTTCTCCAGTTGGCTTCATCTGTTAAACTGAGGAAATTGAAATACATGAGCAAGTTCAGTCACTGCTGCAAATACCATCAGTTACATAAACCTTACTTACACTGAATCATTACCAATGATTCCATTTGGAAAAGGTTATTTTTTTGGATATGAGCCTAAAATCTTGGTTAAACAGACAACTTACCTAAAAGTCCAAAAATATTTGGATACTTTATCAGTACATCTCTGAAAAGTGTCCTCTACCTTCCCACCTAACGGACATACAATAAAGACCTTCATATTTCAATCTGTACTGTCAAATTAAACAGAATTAAAGATAATATTTTTTGTGTTGTCCCCAAAGATAAAAATGCCATGAATATGTATGATCAATCTAAATGATATTAGCACTTGTTGTAATTCTTTTTACTGTATATCTAATTAATTATGAAGGTTAAAACCACATGAGTAACTTATTTTCAATGTGAACTAAGATTCAGTGCCAAATTTTTATTGTGATATTGACTGAACTGATTGAATATCCTGATAACTGAGCTGCCTCCTTAAATTTTTAGCCAGATATGGGTTTCTTCATAAAGGCAAGAACATTTAGCATAAAAGTATACTATACATTTCATACATTTATACGGCTTACCGCTATCATTTACATACCACTATAATATCAATAAAAAATATTAATTCGTTGCAGAATCTTTGTGTAATGTACAAAAAAAAGTCACCAAGTCTAGGTAGAGTATTGAGTGTATAAGATGTCAAGGCATTAATGCCAATATTAAATTACTTTTTAAACAATATGTATTATGCAAGACAACCATATATATGAAAACAGAGATGAAAACATATAAGGGCCCATATACTATATATTACACGATGCACTATAAAAATGTTAAACAGTGCAATATGGAAGAACAAGCACTTGCACACCTACACACCTACACACATAACCTATGCGCTGGAACAAATGTATCGTCCACTTATAAACCACTGCAAGAAAGTTAAGATGTGTTTATCAGGCCATAAAAAATCAACCTTTCAATTTCCAGCCACATACTGCATACATAAAACATATTATGAAGCAGTCAGACCATAATGACTGAATTTAGTGAATCAGCATCACATATCTTAGGTTAAGTTTGAAACCACATATGCATTTTGAAGATGGGTACATTTACAGTTTGGAATTTTAGGAAACCATACTGAAGGGAGTATTAGATTGGCAAGAGTAAAAGAACATAGCCATTCCACATTCAGGAATGAACCTGGATATGCAAGTACTTGCAAAGATAACACCTAGGTATCAATCTGAGGTAGGCTGTATAATTTCCACTCACCTATGGAATAAACTGTTAGCTTTTTGCCCCTAGCAACACAGAAATCGCAATTTATGTCTTACTTACTTTAATATTCTCTTTAAAACTTAAATGAGATGTGAAATCCAAAATGTAAGTTATTTCTTTCAAATAAATATGCATTCTTAATTTAAAGCAATGACAAATCCCACATAAATGTTAAAAAGTTTGTTCCTATCTTTTATTACCTTGTCTGAGATTTTAAAATATGAGTTTGTATACAAAATCCTCATGTTCAATCCTGCATTGAATATATCAGGGTTTCTCAATTAAGAGATAAGGACTTTAATTCTCTCAAAAGCAGACACACACACACTCCATAAGCAGGAGATAACACTTCTTGGTGAGGAAAGTGGATCTGCAAATACTGGTATCCTTTAATAGCTAGGAGTTTCAAAACAGTAACTCCAAAATCAAACATATGTTTCCAAGTAAACTACAAAATCATCCATCATATTAATTTTAAGTGTAGTTTAACTTACTACACACAATCAGTGATGAAAGATAAGGTACAGTAACTCACAAATGAGCTCTAGTTTGGTGCGTAGTTGTTGATACAAAGTGATGTCATCTTGGCATGTTAGTCTGTATTACTAAGCAAAGTATGTCCATCCCTCTTGCACCATAGAGAATCGGTAATGCTCATTTATCATCAAAGCCTGTCACAGGAAGTAATGTGGTGGGCGAACAGTGAATCCCATATGTGGGTGTCGTGGTGGAAACTGTGATCCCATGAGTCTCTGCTGTTGCTGTAGTGCTGCCAATCCTCCCCCACGTGGGTCGCCGGGGTACATTGCATATGTAGGTAGCATGTGTGGTCCCTGTCAGATAGAAGTTCAGTAGACATCAGAACAAAACCCACAAATATAAAACATATCTTGGATGTAACAGCTATTATCACATCCAACAAATTATGAAAAAAACATTCAGGTTTGTATCAATGATGAAATATTGAAACTATTGCACAGTTCAGAATGCACCTACTGAACTAATGTTTTCCTAGCCTACTTAAAAATAGTGGAAACTTAAGTTTTTTCATTAAATTTAGGACTTGGTGGGGGGGGGGGGGGGGGGGGCAGGCAAGAAGAAAACCCAGATTGATAATAAAACAATTCTTATGATTCATGTTACTGTTAAAATACAGAAGATGTAAATGGTAGACAGCTGAGGTATAGCTTTCCTATCCAGAAAAATAACTTTCTTATGAAATGTTGCTGCCAACCAAAACTTTTGTTCAGTAAATTTTAAATGATTCTGCATCTATGTTGTTTGACTAGATGTTAATGTTATACTTTCTCTGTAAAAGGAATATGGTTGTACATGATACAAACTTTCATAGAGAATATTATCACGTCTAATCACATTTTACACAACTCATATTTATGCAGTTAAATACACCTGAATACTGACAGGAAGGACTACTTTCTGAAACTTTAAGATGGTTACTGAATTTTACTGCAGTAATTCCTACACTACAGTATAGCTTCCTTACAACCATGTCTCATGAACTATGGTTAACAAAATATAAGTACACATTCATCTTGCTATAACTGAATCTCATATCACTACAATTACAATTTAAACCCTTTTATATTTCTTTCATATCTTTGTGAATGCAATTTTGTTGTTACTGTCTTTCCCAAATATTCAACATTTGCCACATCTTCAAAGGACTTTTTTTTGTTACCTTCATACTATGATTTTTCCCAGTAGTCTGGTGAAGAGACAGAAGACGTATTTCATCTATTCTACAACATCCTTACCATCATCTACTAAAGCAAGTGTTTTTCTTTATGATATTTATATGCTCACTCAATAAATTAAAATTATCAGCATAGACCAGAAGTTGATGTGTCCCACCAAATTAAAGACCATATTTGTTTGCTGGTACCCTCTTCATGATATACTTTTGTTCTGTTTCAAACTCATTAATTTTATCTTTAAAATATTTTCTTTATTTTTCTGAACATTTTAACATTGTTCATACAATATCTGTTCATGTGCTTGGATTTTGCAACCACAACAATCTAGCCTGTTTCCTTCAATGTAATGATCTTGAACATTACTCCTGCTTTATAAACATCATCCCTCATAGTAGGAGACTAGTTTTCAGATGCATATATGAGAGAAATATTATTTTATAGACCTGTACAGTGTGTCCGTAAAATAATGTTGGGGTAACAGACAGTCATAGTTTTGGAACAAAGCATGATAGACATATGAAATAAACTTCAAAATAAAGAGAAACTCTCCAAGAATCTTACCTGTTCAGTAGTTTTCAACATGCGCTCCTTTACTTGCCCTGCAGACATCAAGAAGATATTCAAGATCTTGCCATACACGACCGAGAACATCCGGTGTGATAGATGAAACAGCTTCAGTGATCCGTTCTTTCAAATGGTCCAAATTTGTTATTTGGACAGAGAACACTTGTTGCTTCACATAAACCCACAAATAAAAATCCATAGGGGTAAGATCTGGAGAGCGTGGAGGCCAGGCTATCCATCCTCCTCGTGCGACCCATCGCTGAGGAATCGTTTGGTTTAGGTAATCCCGCACGAATGTGGCAAAATCTGGAGGAGCTCCATCTAACTGAACGAAATTCTCCGGTATTTGGGGCACTGCATACCCTTCTAACATATCCAGGAAGTTCTTTCCCGTCACAGTTTTTTCAGCAAAAAAGAAGGGGCCAATAACTCTGTCTCGTCCAATTGCGCACCACACATTAACTTTTGGGCTATCACGTTGATGTTCTACGACATATGGAGGTTCATTACCCCATATTCTAACATTATGCCGATGGACTTGTCCCGAAACATGAAACATAGCCTCATCACTGAACATAAACTTGTCTAAAAATTCCCCATCATGATCTAACCTATCCAGAATGTCTGTAGCAAATTCAAATCATTTAATTTTGTCCTGTGGATAAATTTTATGTAACATCTGAATTGCAGTGCCCCAAATACTGGAGAATTTCATTCTCCAGTTAGATGAAGCTCCTCCACATTTTGCCACATTCGTGCGGGATTACCTAACCAAAAATTTCCTCTGCGATGGGTCAGACGAGGAGGGTGGATAGCCTGGCCTCCACGTTCTCCAGATCTTACCCCCTATGGATTTTTATTTGTGGAGTTGTGTGAAGCAACAAGTGTTCTCTGTCCAAATAATAAATTTGGACCATTTGAAAGAACGGATCACTGAAGCTGTTTCATCTATCACACCGGATGTTCTCGGTCGTGTATGGCAAGATCTTGAATATCGTCTTGATGTCTGCAGGGCAACTAAAGGAGCGCATATTGAAAACTACTGAACAGGTAAGATTCTTGGAGAGTTTCTCTTTATTTTGAAGTTTATTTCATGTCTCTATCTGCTTCGTTCCAAAACTATGACTGTCTGTTACCCCACCATTATTTTATGGACACACTGTATTTTGGAAAGCAAGTCAGATAATAAGAGATTCTGAACAGATGCATTTCCTGGATTTATTCTTCTTTAAATTCCATTATTAACCTACTTTTTTTCTACTTTTGTTATGAGACAGTTATATTCCAAAATATTTTCAAATGATCAGTTGCTTGTAGTTATATTATGTATGTGTTTCAAACTTGTTGCATACATACATATGCATTTATATTTACATCTAGACCAGTTTCTTTTCCCCTCCTCTAAATTAATTTGTCATTTATGTTAATTATTCTAACCTAACAAATTAATGCCACCAATAAAATTAGTACCTGGTTTAGGCAATTCATATCAACTTACTTTTACACTCTAAAAACAGCACTCAAAATAAATCAGAATCTTTACCAGTGGCAAAGTGACACGAAGAATATGGGTAGTTATAATATTATTCTTTTAAACAAAGCAATTTATGAATTCCATTACAAAAATCTACTCTCTGAACAATGGCTGCTTACAGGAATTAGTCAACTTTAAACAAAAACTACAGTTTTTAATTCTCAAACAAAGTATCAGACTATAAGATGACATTTTTATGAAATGATGTGCCATCACTATACATGGTATGGCCTTCAAACACTTCAGTAGCTTTCAGCCAAGTATAGACGAGTAGTGTAAGGAGTGGTTGCATATGTATTAGTGTTTTTCCATTTCCTCTCTGTTTCTGTGAAAGTTTGTTGGTCTGAGAGACCAACACTTTGAATATCATAAAATATGGCATTTCCAGCAGTGAATCAGGAACTGAAGATTTGAATCACAGCAAGGATTCAGTATCTCTCAGCAATATTGGGGACAAAGAGTGTTTTGATAAGCATCATGAAGAACCAGAAATTTTGTTAGAAAGAATTACTTTTGTTGAGAATTAGAACAGCCTAACAAATCAAAACACACTCCCCATCAAAATATAATTTGAGGTTTGCCAGTGTTATCAGCCACTGTTAAATGATTAAAGAATGCTCCACCAAAAGGAAAAGAATATTGGAACTTGTTTGACACACAAACAAATTAAATAACTAAGTAATTAGATGGCTAACAGAACCTAAAGGTTCATCACCAAGACAACCAAAGCCCTCCACTGGTCCCTGTCCTGGGCCAACCAAATCCAGTCACCTTCAACTCATATCTCCCATAGATCACGCTTGATATTATCCTCCCATCTATGTCTAGGTCTCCCCAGTGGTCTCTTCCCTTCAGGCTCCCCAACCAATACCTGGCACACACCTTTTGCCCCATCCATGTGTGCCACATGCCCTGTCCATCTCACTCTTCTTTACTTAATCACCCTGACGATGTTGGGGGAGAAGTAGAAATTTTTAAGTTCATCATTTTGCAGTTTTCTCCACGCCCCATCCTCTTCTTTCCTAGGCCCAAATATCATCCTCAACACCCCATTCTTAACAAAATTGTAAAATGGACTAATGTGAAATTAGCAGTCCATATGAGAGAAGGTATATGGTCTTCAAAAGAGAACAAAAATCTGTTAAATCACCACTCTCAGGTACATTCACTACTGAAAATTTCAAAACTACTAGTATCAGCTTCACCACTCTGTCAGTCTGACTCTCTGCATGTAACAATTCAAAAACCAATAAACAGATTTTCATGACATTTCATATTAGGTAGTTTTATCAAAATTTGTCGGTACATTCTAATTTTGGTTGAAATTAGACCAGAACATGGATTTCACATTAAGACCTTCTGCACATGGAAGTAAATGAGTTGGGAATCCCCAGGCAGTTTCACAATGATAATTAATAACAATGGTGATAATGACTATGACAACGAAAACAGGAATAGTTCACATATAAATATTCCAATACCACAGAATATGTTAAATGTAATAAAACTATGCAAGTGTAAGAACATGCATACATTCATACTAGTACTTGAAAATTGCAGTTTACTATCAAATACAATATGGCAGAACCCATGCTACTATGATGGCATGGGTAACAACAAACTGCATACATTCTACACATACATGTTAACACACACAAGAAACATTAGCCCCAAAGAAACATTTAGAAAACTACTGTACCATTACAATCTGCTAATGACATAAAATACCAGTTTTCATTCCAGTGTGTCTCGAAAATACAACACAAGGAGCATATATAATTTTAGGTTATTAAAAATAACTGGTTAGAAATACGTGATAAGATTGAATAATAACCTGAATCTCTCAAAGCAAAAACTGTGCATACTTTGAGATTAATTTCACACATTTCTTGGAATAGTTTTCAAAAACAGAGTTCTGCGGCCTGCCTAGCTATATACAATGGATTCCGGTTAATTGGGACACATCAGGAACACTTTGGCCCAATCAAGCGGCTGCCCCAATTATGTGGAGTTCCACGTAAAAAGTTAAAAAGGTCTGTTCTTTAATATTCATCCCAAATAAACGACTGCCCTGATTAATCAATGGCCCAATTAACCAGAAATTACTGTATACAAAACTAAAATTTTGTTAATTATAAACATAAAAATGTATGTTAGCATGATTCATGTCAATTGTGTGGGTAAAATAAATACTAACAATCAAGTAAATGCAATATCAATACAATCACACACCTCAAAACAAAATTTTAAATAATATAAATGTAATTAATTTCATAACTATGTAATATAAGAAATCTAAAATTTAATTCATAAAATGGGAATGATTATGTAACCAAATGACTGACTTAATGTTTATGTTTTGGAACATTTAGTTTTTGCAACAAAAAGCACAAAGTGGAAATGTGTGACTGTAAATTTTAAACTCTAAAATTAATGTTCTTGGTGGAATCAGTCATAATTATGTGAACTTGTGTTTCACTTTCAGAATATGCTTCATCCTATTCTGAACTTCACTGTCTTGCCTAAAAATTATAATAGCAGACAGTATCTAACAAGATCAGTTACCAATGGCAGATTTCATTAACATTTCTTCATCACAGAATCTCTCTACATTTGATTTTCCATGAGTTTTTACAAAATAGCATTTTAAATGATAATGCTGCCTATGCAGGGTGTCCATGATGCACATTCAGGGAAGGTCATTATAAGTATCAATACTGGCAAAATTTACTGTGCATTGTTTTACATTTGTTATTAATGTTGTAACTTATTACAGTAACTGCTCAAGTACCAACCACCTTCTTTTAGGCAAACTCTCAATCTCTATAAAACAGAACTACTTGCTCTGCATAGAATGGTGTAATCATTTCTGATCTGCATAGCACAATTGAAGATGAAACCAGTTAATTCTGCAAATATTATGATTTCTTTTCATAAGGCTTTTCATATGCTGCCCAAAGGCACCATATCCAGCAACCTCAGTGGCCAGATTTGTGATCCTCCCTGGCTGACCCAGTGACCTTCAAAGCACTGGTTCAAAAACTATATAACACAACTTGAAAAGTGTGCTGGAGCACCAATGTGCTGAAAGCACACACTCTTACATCAAGCAGCACACCTTCCAGCAGTTCTTGTAGAGAGTCTTCAAGGGAGCATAGGTACGTGAGATTTCTGGCTCTCAATGGCAGTGAGTTTGAAGGTGGGTTGTTGTAACTGTAGTCTGGTAGAAGCTTACTGATGTTTCAAAAGTGATTGCTGCCCCCATTATCATGGCACAACAACTGAGACAACAGCCATCTTCAAGCTTCAGTACGTCTCTGCAGTTAGGTTCTGTTCAAACACTGGTCCAATACGTTCACAAGTGAGAATATCTATGGTTCATTATACCATCCCTCAAGAATACTGCCTCACAAGAGACAAGGAATTAACATTTCCTTTTGAATAATCTTCAAAACTCCATATGTGCAGGCCAATCTTCAAGTTGAAGGGCTTGAACAATCTGCTGATGAAATAGATAATAACCAAGAAAGTTAAGAGTTCTCCTCATTTGCAGTTTGTGGATTTACAGAGACATTCAACAAACACTGGTGGCTTGACCATCAGGGTGTGTCCTCTCCCACATTAACTGTTTGCTGAACTGGATGCTAAAGGCATTGCTTTGGAAAGTTACCTTTCTTCCTAACACCTGTGAAAGCATCTAAAGGTGTATGTCAATTTTGGAATCATCTCTTATATTGTCAGACAGCTGCTGCAGCATTCTCACTGCAGAATCCATAAAGTAAATGAATATCTATCCACATATCCTTTGTTAGTATACGTGCATACTTTAAAAACTTCAGTAGAACACACAACACATTACACTAATCTAGCTCTAGTTATTCATCAAATAAACATGTGTTGTCTTCTCAATAGTGTTGTCTATCTGCTCATTGTTATCTTCCCCATTTAAAAATTCTTGTCTCAGTAAATTCAAATGTCCTTAACTCCATTACTTAGAACAGCAAAAATGAATACTCTTTGTTTTCAACGTGTGATGGTCTCCACTGAATGCAGGTGAAGTACTTCTCTGCATTATGAGATGTGCTGTGTCATTAGTACATACATCAGAAGCAGAAAAGAAATTTGGCACTGGTAAAACTACAAAATATATAACCCAAGAACTTTTCAGCAGCACAAATTATACTTTCAACAGACAGAAACATTTCAAATCATTTTTCAGAAATTTTTTTATAACATTGGAACAGCGCAGTTTTTAAATACAAAGCATGAGAGTTAACCACTTGACCACAACGTTTGGCAACATTGGCCAAAATTACTATCATGTCTGTGAGAAATTGCTATTTATGTATTTAAACCGATAAGCCAAAAGGTCCTGTTCACCAACATATCACATTTCAAGAGTGTATATTTAATGTGTGCTTTTATTATTAATGGAGGATGAAGTGGATGGGACATTTGGAACACGTGGGTGAGGGGAGGGGTTACAAGGTACTGGTTGGGAGGCCAGAAGGGAGCTGGGAAGACCCAGGCAGAGGTGGGAGAATAACATTCAGATGGACCTTAGGGAGATAAGAATCGATGGAGTAAACTGGATGCAACTAACTCGTGATAAGAAACCGGTCATGGGTTTTTGTAAACATGGTGTTGACCTACAGGTTCCACAAAGAATGTGGGCTATTCTTTGGGAAGCCAGATACAACCAACTTTTTAAAGAATAACCTGCACCATAGAGTGAGTTTCTAAGATAGCCTAAAGAAAGACAGATAAAGATGCTAAATGGGGAAGACAGGTAAAGAAAACATAACTATAATATTTGGTAAGATAGAAGAAATTAAGAAGAGGTATAATTTGGGCAATGCTTGCTACCATGCAGTTCAGCTACTTTTGTTTTCCTGTCTACTGTCTAAAACATAAAGATTAAAATACACAAAATGTTAATTTTACCAGTTGTTCTACATGGATGTGAAGCTTGGTCCCTCATATTTAGGGAATAACACTGATTAAGGGTGTTTGACAACAGGGTTCTCAGGAGAATATTTAAACCCATGAGAAATAAATTAGAAAAAGGCAAGAGAAAATTGCATTAGGAGGAGCTCCATTACTTATACTCTTTACTAACTACTTGGATCATCAAATTAAGGGGGTTGAGCTGGGAATGGCATGTAGTATGTATGGGGAGATACATAACTGGTTTGAAAGAATAAAGGTAAGAACCACTTGGAAGATCTAGGCATAGATAGAAGGATAATATTCAAATAAAGTTCAGGAAAACAAAGCATCAGGGTGTGGATTACATTCTTTTGATTCAGGATAGATACAGACTGGTGGTGGGATCTTGTGAACAAGGTATTGAAACTTCAGATTCCATAAAAAGTGAGAAATTTCATGACTGGCTGAGCACACTATCAGCTTCTCAAGAAAGACTTTGCTTCAAACAGTTAGTTAGTTGGTTGGTTGGTTGGTTAATCAATTAGTTAATTATTTAGTTACATAAAACAAAATAATAAAATTTTAGAGATTAAAGATTAATACAAAATTTGAGCAAATGTAATAGAAAAATATATTTTATATACGTATCAGGCAGAAAATATAAGCAGTATAAAGTCAGATGCCATATGTCAACCCTTTAAATGCTGCACATAAGACATCTTGGTTATATATCATACTAGAATAATCAAGCACCAAAGAAAATAAGTAAAATAAACTTCTCCTCTTACATCTTCATAGCTTTTCAGCAATATAAATTATGTCACCATGAAAACATACTGACAGAAAAAGATGATTTAAATAAAACCAGCATTAAGAAGGTTAGAGTATTACACAAAAGAGGAGGAATAACAGAACTCAAAATGTAAATGTACAGTCATAATTAGGATTAGAGGTTCTCACTGCAGTGAGTACAAAGACCACCATCTTCAGGACTCACTATGGAGGTAGCAAGGACCTCTGAAACATTGGTAGACTTCTACCAGACTACATGGTGCTATAACCCAGAAGACAGCCATCTTCATTAAGAAAATAAAAAATACTGTGTCATAACTAAAATTTTACCAATATGTAGATGCAGAAATATGCGGGTCTTCTGGACCAAAATGACTGTATACTTATATGTGTTGCCTTGAAAGCTACAAGCTTTATCTAAGCTAAAACATCTGTCACATTATTATTTCATATAGTAACACACAAATATAATTCTAAAAAGTGTTAGTACCCTCACACTGACTGGCTACAGAACAATCGTAACTCTAGCAAATGGCATGATGAATTATAGAGTGAAAACCTATGACTGATAAAAAATAATGGGGACCACTGGCTGCTGGGTAACCATTATGAGTAAGTTCGGAGGGATCACATTAAGATTCTGTTCATTAGCAACATTATCATTAAGATAAGAGTTTGGTGAAGTACCTCCAAACACTGGAACTCCAGTATTGCCAATATCAAGATTAACAATATCAAAAAACAGAGATGAATTTCTATCTTTAACCCCATTTGTATATATGCTAACTTGACAGCCTGGTTTGGATTTTTGAAACGACTGTGCCAACACTAGTAATTTTAAATTGGCCCTGTAATAAAGGTACAATACAGTTGTCACTTGTACCAACAATTCCAGTCTGCAAGGAAACACTACCAAAAGAGTTCATCTTATCCTGCCTGCAACATTGGTCTCAGATACATATGCTGGACTGTTCAAAAGAATAATGCAAGAAACACCATCAACTTGTCATGATAAAGTTTTACAGTTTGCATTAATCCCCCACCCCACTACTCTACCAGTACTGGCTCTGCCAACAAGTATCAATGGAGAGAGAAAGTCAAAATTACCAGTAGTTGATGTCGTCAAACTAGCCGAAGCCGTAGTAGAAGGCTGAGAGAAAGTGTACCCTGAAACCTGGAACACATGCACCAATGTACCAAAATTTAAAAAAAAGATAAATAAATAAAAATAAAAAGAAACTAATGTGCTAATTATAAAGTAAATTGTATCATTACCAACAAAAGATATAATATACTTGCACATGCATTAAATTAATGCACAGTTTTAAGAGTAGTCAGTATGTTCATAGATTCAAAGCTGTGGTCTTATGGCAGAACTGGACTCGAGGAACATTATGTTATGTACAAACCAAAACACAAAAACTTCCATGCCAAATGGCAAGTAATATTGCATATGAGGCATTCAAAAAATGTCTTCAATCTAGAAATCTTCTTTAAGTGGAGCCATATAAGTCGAAGTGTACAATATATCAAAAATATTAAAGGAGTCCCTGCACCTAAGTACCAAAAGTTAAGGCACGTAGGAGGAATGGTAATAAAGCTACATTCAGTCTTAACTTAAAAATTCAATGGAGGGAAGGGAACAGTTTAATGCTCTAGTGCAGCGTATCTCAACTGGGGTTCCGCGGAACTATGGGGTTCCACGAGAAATCACTAGGGGTTCCGCGAGAAATAGTGATGAATAGGCTAATCATATGTAAACGTATTTTTGAGTCATTTTTGTGTTTAATTTCATATTCGTCATTTTACTATACACGTACATCATATTCTTGGAAAATTCTTGGGTATTATAATAAAGTCTTCAATCTGTTATATCATTTAGAAGTATAATAATCATAGGAAATATATTTAGCGATATCCATACGGCGCCAGTGTGAAACCAGGAGCTGTATGTGGCGGATTCACGTATCATCAAGTGACTCAGTCGAGTACAGGACGCATGCATGGTCGCCATCAGTCCTGTCTGTGCTTTCTGGCGTGCAGGTACAGCCCCTCATTCACCCAGGTTATTTAGTAAATTTTACCCATCATTTAGGGATGTTATCTGGTTATATGAATTTTAAAAATTTAAGTATGTTTATGATTATTTTTGTTAATTTATGAGAAATTTGTGTGTGTGTTCTCTCTCTCTGTCTTCCAAAATTAATTCTTCTGTTTGCCTTTATTTGCTTCAGTTTGTTTTGTTTAAATTTTATTTATCAATTTATTTATCTTCTTTTTTACATTTTTTATTTTATTTTTTTTATTTTAGAGAAATGTCTGACCGTGCAATGTGGCGATTTTTGAAGAGGAAACATCCAGACAATTCTGAAGAGGCTAGTGATGAAGAATTGCAATCTCCTGACAAATTTCACTGCACTAGTGCACAAAAAAGGTTTGTCTTTACAATGAAAGTTGCTTATCAATGGGCTTTACATGGACTGGTGATCCAGGTTGTCCTATTCCATTGTGCCTCATCTGTGGCAAACAATTTTCAAATGCAGCAATGGCTCCAGCAAAATTGAAAAGACACTTCACGACAAATCACAGTCATATGAAAAATAAAAGTGCTGATTATTTTATAATGCTATTGGAATCTAAAAATAAACAGAGTACAGCTTAATAAATTCAGTGTCAGTTAAAAGGCTCAAGAAGCAAGTTATTTGGCAGCAGAAATTATTGCACAGAAAAGGAAAAGTCACACAGTTGGTGAGAACCTAATAATGCCAGCATGTAAAATTATAGTGGGTAAAATGCTGGGACAAGATGAGGTACGAGAAATTGAAAATGTTCCATTTTCAAACAGTACAATAAGTCGACGTATCGATGACATGTCACATGATGCTGAAGAGGTTTTGTGTAATAAACTGAAAAATAGCAGTTTTTCTATCCAGGTTGATGGGTCAACATATTTTACCAATAAATGTCACATTGTAGCTTTTGTAAGATTTTTCAATGAGGGTGAAATTCAAGAAAACTTTTTCTGTTGCAAAGAATTGTCTGAGACAAGCAAAGGAATAGATATATTCAATGTTTTGTCCCCATATCTGGAAACAAAAGATTCTCCTGGAAAAACTGTGTTGGCATCTGTATTGACGGTGCCCCATCCATGGTTGGCTCCATAAGAGGTTTTGTTTCTCACGTAAAACAAGAAAATGCTGATGTTGAATCAACACACTGCTTTCTTCACAGAGAGGTGCTGATTTCAATACCTCTTGGAGATGAATTGAAAAAATGGTTAACTTTATTAAACAAAGACCAGTTCACTCCACACTGGTTAAAAAGCTGTGTGGAAACCTGTACAAAGAGCACATAAATCTCTTGCTACATGCAGAAATCTGGTGGCTGAGTAGAGGAAGAATTCTAAATAGGGTGTTTGAGCTAAAAGATGAATTGCAGGAATACTTTCAAAAAAGCAATAAGCAACATTTTGCCAAGTGCACTGAAGATGAAAAATGGTTGCAGAGACTAGCCTACTTAACAGACATTTTGCATCACATGAATCAGCTGAACAAGTCACTGCAAGGCCCTGGAGAAATTATATTAACTTCAAGTGACAAGATTCTTGGATTTAAAAGAAGACTGAATCTTTGGAAAAATCATGTTGCAAAAGGGAATCTTGAGATGTTTCAATTACTGGTGGGGCTTAAAAGTAAAGAAGGATATCAGCAAATTTCAAGTCTTATTAAATCCCACCTGGAAGAACTGTTGATCAAAATCAAACATTATTTTCCTTCCCTTTCAACACAAGTGTGTGATTGGGTGAGGGATCCATACTCTGAATCTTCTGCTCATCCTGAGAACTTGACTTTAAGAGAAGAGGAAGAACTTTGTGGGCTGCAATCTGATCATACACTCAAGATGAGATTTACTGACCTATCCCTGGACAAGTTCTGGATTTCTGTGAAAGAAGAGCATCGTGCCATTCATAGGAAAGCAATAAATATATTTCTGCAGTTCTCAACCTCTTACATGTGTGAGCAAGCTTTATCTTATTTAACAAGTATCAACAACAAAGACAGAAATCGTCTCCTTTCAGTTGAAGATGAAATCCTCGTCTGTTTATCCAAAGGTCGACCCCGAATTAAGTATTTGTGTACCAAAAGACAAGCACAGGTTTCACATTAGAAAAGTAAATTTTATTATCTAAATTGGCTTCAAAAATATCTTTCCTTGAGACATATTTGTTCATATGACATTTTACCTTGATTTATCTTATGCCTTTTCAACACTGTCAATAAACAATTAAGTTATTGTAGTAGTTATTATCTGTTTTCATTCTGTTTATATGTGTTATATAAGATATTGGTTTATATATATACACACACACACACACACACATACATATACACACACACACAGATATGGGGTTAATTTTTTGTGTGAATGAAAACCTCCATATGAGGTCTTTTGAACAGGCAGTTTGACCTCAGTTTTTTTGTATTGTCAATAAACTTGAGAAAAACGGAAGTTATTTTTTGCTTAAACCAGTTATCAGAACAAATATATGATGTTTCCCTCATGAACTTTAAGTTTATAAAAGAGAAAGAAAGATATTAATAATGATATATAATAATTTTTATGTAGGGGTTCCCTGAGACATGAATATTATTTCAAGGGTTCTGCAAGGGTTAAAAGGTTGAGAAACGCTGCTCTAGTGACTTAAAGTCCAAGAAAAGATCCCCTGTCCTATTGGGTCCCAGAGCCAGTCCATAATTAAGACTGGTCATCCAGTGTGTGCAGGCAGTAATACAGGGTGCGGCAGAGCATGTTTTTCAAATAACAATAACTCAATTGATTTTCAAGTTAAAAAATTTTTAATTACACAAAAAGAAAGGTTTTAATATGCAGTTTTTGTTGAAAGTTTTGAATTACTTCCGAAAAATAACGCCCTTCCTTCTGCACGTACTCTTGCAGCCTCTCCTCGAAATTCTGCATTGCTCTTCCCAACATTTCTTCCCCCACAGTAGCGATTTCCTGGCAAATGGAATCTTTCAGTTCCTGGATGGTGCGTGGTTTGTTTCTGTAGACCTTTGATTTGAGGTAACCCCACAAAATAGTCACATACGGACAGGTCAGAGGAGCAAGGCGGCCACGGATTCACCACTTTTGATATAATTTTCAACGACAAACGCCCAATGCTCGCAGGTCCACGGTGCCATGGCTACTGTAACAGCATCATTTAAGCTGTCTACTAGCAAGGGGGCAGAAATCCCCCACCCTCCTCCTTGCCAAGTACTAGCCATTTGAAAAACATGCATTTCCTCTGCTGCACCCTTTATTACTGATGGAGCTACCCGGAATCCAAGAAAACAAACATATTGCATATATGTGTATTCATGAAGTCCTGAAGTATTTGACGACTTATTATCTCAAATACATTGTAGCTGGTGGCCATTAAAAGGTGCATCTCATTTACACATAATGCCTCTCTGCTGTGTATATGCAACCATTTCCCAAAAAGAAAAATTTCAGTAGATGTTGAGGAAATCAATACAAGGGCTCATACAGACAGAACTCTAAGCAAGAAAAATATCTTATGGGCACAACTTATCATATCTTTCAACTGACAAGATTGTGTTGCCACACATCACTGGTCTTACAAGATACACATATACTGTAATACACTCTGTCAGTGACAATATATAATATATGCTACTGCTACCCATTAGTGTCCATGTAGACTACTTGATATCACACCAACAGGATATGGTATAAAGAATGCCTTTGAAACTTTTGCAAACACATTTCCAATCTTATCATTTATAACTACAGTCCTTAACAGAAATGGCTCACTTATGATTCCTAATAGTTCACAGGGTAATTTTAGAGTCTTGATCAGCTGGTGGAAATGGTGATTGAAATACAGAAGCTTGGATAACAATTCTGATGGTACATATTTCATACACAAGATTTTATAATAGTGACCTTCTTGAAACTGGTAAATTTTGTAAAAATACTACACGACATAATACATATATTTTATAGATACCCACAACTTTTGTTTGGCATATTTCTTTCAGTTACCTTGTCGTGGTGGTGGGGCTTGAGTACCTCAGTGATCCCAAGAGCTATGCTGGTGGTAGCATAGCTACTGATAGGGCCTCCCTAGCCAGATTGATCAAGGGGGAGAGGTCAGACTAAGACAGGTACCCTGGCCCTCCAGGTTGGGGGGTTGGTCGCAAGGCTAACAACCTTGCACTGTAAAAAGGAATATGTTTTGAAACCTCAATCAAAGCCTCGGACAGACGGACCTAACAGAAGACGAATTAGCGAAAAGATAAGGATATTGAGATTGGTACGTGGAATGTTAGAACCCTTCTTAAAGCAGGAGCATTGTGAGTATTTACAGATCAATTAACTAAATATAGAGTACACATAACAGTGGTACAAGAAACAAGATGGACAAGTGAGGAAATATGGGACACAAAAACACACACTATCTATAGCAGTGGTAAAAAGAAAGGAAATAGAGAGGCAAGGGTAGCCTTCATAGTGGACAAAAGATTTAAAGGAAATGTGATGGAATTCCAACCCATAGATGAAAGACTATGCAAAATAACGATTAGAACCAAGTTGTGTAACCTGTCTATCATAAATGTGTATGCACCTACAGAGGATAAGGATGAAGCAATAAAAGAAACGTTTTATAATAAACTGGAGCAGATAATAGACAGCACACCATATAATGATGCCAAAATGATAGTGGGCGATCTAAATGCACAGATTGGTAAGGAAGAAATATACCAAGGAGACAATAGGGAAACAAAGTCTACATGACACATCCAATGATAATGGCCAAAGATTCATTGACTTAGCCACTAGTAAAAACATGATAATCAGCTCTACTTTCTTCCCTAGGAAACAAATACATAAATATACATGGAGATCACCAGATGGAATAACCAACAACCAAATTGATCATGTGTTAATAGACAAGAGAAGAGGTACAAGTGTAATAAATGTCCGAACATACAGAGGAGCAAGTTGTGGGACGAACCACTATTTAGTTAAAACAGTCTTCAGAGGAAGTATATTGAGACTTCCAAAGAATGGTACAGAGGCAGTGCAAAAAGTAAATATTAGTAAGCTAGAAGATAAGAAGACCAGGAAAACCTTCGTAACCAATTTAGAAGGAAAACTGGAAAGCATGGGATTGCAACAACCACAAGATATAACAAATGATAAGGGTACTGAGGAAATATGGGGAAGACTTAAAGAGAGTGTTGAAGAAACAGCAAAGGTCACACTCAGGACAGCACAATTTAATAAAAAGAAAGAATGGTTTGATGAAGAATGCCGAGAAGACATTCAAGAAAGAGATAAAGCTTATCAACAAGATTTAGCATGCCCAACCAGAAAAAAGAAACAAGAATTATAAGAACTGAATAAGAAAGCTCAAAACACTTGTCGCAGGAAGAAAAGGAAACACATGACAGAGAAATTAAGTCAAATTAATGAGAAACTTAGAATAGGTAACACATATATGGCGTACAAAGAAATAAAGAATATAAAAGAAGGGTTTAAACCAAGAACTAATATCTGCAACGGCAGGAAAGGAGAGCTGTTAGGAAATGGAAAACAAATCTTATCCAGATGGACAGAATATTTTGAACAAGCACTCAATATTTTGGAAACGGGAGGAATTGAATCAGAGACAGGTGAAGGATTAACAATCTGACATGATATAGAAGATACAGAAGAACAGCAAGCACCCACACTAACAGAAGTTAAAGAAACGCTTCACAAATTAAAAAATAATACAGCGCCGGGTATAGATTTGATACCAGCTGAAATCTGGAAATATGGAGGAGGTATGTTAATAACAGTGCTGCACCACCTTATAAACAAAATATGGAATTTAGAACAAATGCCAGAAGATTGGAAGAAGAGCATAATATGGCCTATATACAAGAAAGGAGATAAACAAAAATGTGAAAACTACAGAGGGATATCGCTGTTATGTGTGGCATACAAAATGTTTACAAACATACTGAAAGATAGGCTACAGCCATATGCCGAAGAGAATATCGGAGAATATCAGGCCGGATTTAGGAGAGGCAGGTCTACCATTGATCAAATATATACTGTAAAGCAAATACTAGAAAAATGCTGGGAAGGAAACATAGTGATAACACAGATATTTGTAGACTTCCAACAAGCATATGATTCCATAGATAGAACTAGAATCAGCCTTATAATGCACCAATTCAAGATACCTGGGAAACTAATAAGACTTACAAATATGACGATGGAAGACACTAAAGCACATGTGAAGATACAAAATCAACTGGGAGACAGCCTTACAATAAATCAAGGCCTCAAGCAAGGAGACGGTTTAGCACCACTTCTCTTTAATCTTGCCCTTGAGCATGTAATTAGAAAACTAGCAGTAGACACCAAACGCACTTTGGAATATAAAATGGTACAAATAGTAGGGTATGCGGATAACATAAATATTTTGCGAAGATCATTAAGATCAGTCAAAGAAGTAGTTGAAGTGCTAGGCAAGAAAGGAAAAGAAGTTGGATTACAAATTAACACAAGGAAAACAAAAACCTTAATACAAACAAGAAGGAGATCATTAGACCATCATATAAAGATCAAGGAACATGAAACAGAAGTGGTGCAAAGATTCACATACCTGGGAGTATGCATAACAAATAAGAATGAGGAACTATAGAAATACAAAGCGGAATTCAAGTGGCCAATAAAGCATATTTCTCGATTTACCACTGATAAAATTCCAAGGAATAACTAAGAAAGTAAAAATCACATTATATAAAACTTTCATCCATAGCATAATATCATACAGGAGTGAAAAATGGGTACGCAACCAGAACGCAGCAGATAAAGTTGATCTTTTTTTATGGAAAATCCTGAGGAAAATTTTCAGCCCAACACAAGAAGCAGGTGAATGGAGGATAAAAACTAATCAGGAAATCTATAAATTATATAAAGACATACCATTGTCACAATTTATAAAAATCAAGAGACTTCAATGGGCAGGTTACCTGATTCGGATGGACAACATCCGAATTCCAAAGATGGTATTCAAAGGTAGTGTTGGAGAAAGAAATCCAGTTGGAAGACCCAGGGACAGATGGGAGGATGCAGTTCAAATGGATGCCACACTGCTCCTGAGAATTAGAAATTGGAAGAAGGCAGCAGAGGATAGGACTGAATGGAACAGGAGAATTGAGGAGGCCATGGACCGAATACAGACCAGAGAGCCACAGAAGAAGATTTCTTTCAGTTACGCACTTAGAAAGATATAACCAAAAATGTGTTTACATCCATATAACAAATCATAATATGAAAAGGTAAATGAAACTTGCCGATGAAAATACTTGTATAATATAAGGGCCATATATCAAGAATCATTCATAAATATCATCAGACTGAAAGGGGTTCAATTAGGCCAAAAGGTAAAGTGGTCCTTCAAATAATTCAAACCAAACTAAAGTCTGTCACAAAATGCAATAGTTGTCATTTGGTTGCCAGATAAATATGACAAAAGTAAGAGATTCTGTTTCCTTAATTGCTTTTTCAAGATCCACCTAAAAGCAATAAACAGCATGAATAAAATTTATCTAAAACATATTTTGCAGGGCCACCTTCTTTCGTACAATTTCATGAACTATAGTACTTATAGCACTGAGGTTTTTAAACTTTACTTTGATAGATCATCCACTATAGGTCCATAATAACATTGATCAAAAAATCAATTTGAATGCACTGCAATTATTATCACAAAACTGTCCAAATACTACATGCATTTTCAATCAACTCTGGAGAGCTGTATGTAGCTGAAACTATGCATGGATCTGATTTAATAAAATTTGCTGTATGCTCTCATTCACTTACAGCAGGCAGGCATTTTGAGGTTCTTAATAGAAAATTGACAAACACATTTTATACCAGTTTTTTTTTTGTTTTGACCTAGTGCCAAGTACCTAGAGAAAATTGTGTCCCAGGTGATTAGGGCAAGTTGCAGAAAATATATAAAAATCACTTTAGAATTACATTTCTTCTTATTTTTACCAGATATCTCTATCCTATGTGAACTCCCATCATGCAAGTTGAAAGTTTTACTAATTACGAGACTAAGTGATGACTTCAGAATATAAATTACCAAATCTGTAATTATGTATACTTTATCATACCAAGCTTAATTAAACTCACCTGAAGACATTTTTAGCCACATTGAAGGGGTGGTACTTAATTAATAAAAGCACAATTTAGCAAGTGTTACATGGCAGAAAAGACACAGGTGACAACTGGAAATGTCCAAGACCAAGTTACTGAAAACCTTGGGGCCAGAAAAGAAGTCCATATAAAAATGACTGAACAAAGTTCAGTATAATTCACCAGTCAAAGACATAACCCACATTCTTAAAAATATAACTAGAAATCAGCACCAATTTGTATTGGACATGTACCATATTTACTCAAATACAAAAGTGCCTGCTTTCAAAATTAGGGTATATGTTATATTCAAGTACCCAGTTTCTAATACTGTCTTTTCAAGAATCAGTACGTGTATAGTTAGAATTTTGTTATTGTGATTCAGTCTGTAATATAAATCAAGTAAGATGAAGCCCTGTAAGAATGTTTTAGGAATAACATGCAAGACAATGTAAAGAGTCAAACCGTTTCAAAAACACAGGAAACAATTCTCAAGATGTCTCATGTACACAAAATAATTGTTCACAGAGTCAGCCCAACCAGCCACATTTATGAGTGAGCATCTGCAGTATTAATAGGCACATCAGTCACCAACATTACTCCATTCAGCAGCCATTTCTACAAAAGTACAGGCACTTCCTTGCAAAGTACAATTACAATTTACTCACCATTAGTGTTAATACATACACTATGTTCATAAGCCAACAAGCACATTTCTGGTATGAACATCTTAATTTAATACAAAATAATATGAAAGGAACTACTAAGATTATATTATTCAAAATTAAAGAAAACAAAAAAAATACAGAACATCAATATAATATCATCCTGAAAATTACAAAAATGTGGATAAAAGGCACATACCAATTTTCTCATGTCTAATCACCATACCATGACAAAATACAGAGGGCATGAAAGTAAAGATGCATACATTTTTGGCCTTGCTCTAACATGGAGGAAAGTGGTTAACTTTATGTTCTGAAAATTTTATTCTGAGAAAAGGGTCTCTGGTACTAAACATATAGGAGGTTTGATGGACCCCACAACATGTATGAATATGGGTTGAGAGAAAAATTCTGCCTAACAAGAAACAAAATCTAGTCACCCAGCCCAGAGTCAGTCTCTCTACTGATTGAATTACATCTCACACAGTGTTAATTAAACACTTCATCTAAAATGATTGAAATTTTTTATTTATCACATTGTATACTGTGGTCAGGTAAAACCTATGTACTGGCAAAACAATGCCACTACAATCTTCAGTACAAAGAATCATAATGCTTGTCAAAATGTTGGTTACATCCACGCTGGGGCATGGCTCCAACACGGGAACAAGACAACAAATTTGAGATTTTGTTCATTTTGTATTAAAATACAAATGCAAAATAGGTGAACAGTTGCTGTAATAACAAATCTGCAACATGTAAATGTTCAACAGTTACTTTATTTATGTTTGGTACCAATGCTGAACATGAATGAGTAAACTATGGAAATGGTAGCCAGCCATAAAACCTGTGCTGTCATAAAAATCATACATCTGCTGAATTGGTTAGGCTGTACATGAGCTGGTGACAACGTAAAAAAACTCAAAATGGATTTGTTTTTTAGAAAATATACCAAACCTTCTAATCTTTGTTGTATTACAGTTTTCCACCTCAGTTGTGATTACACAAGAGGAAAAAGACTGTAAGTACTCCAAGTATACTGCAGTGGCCTGTAGACAATGCCATTTTGTACAAATTCAAAATCAACAATAAACAGGAATTATAAAATTAATATAATAATAAGCATTATGGGGAAAATTAGAACATTATTTTTACACAATACAAAGTAAAATACAATTTATCTGCACAGTCAAGACGTACAAAGTGCTATGTGACATTTAAGGTTCTCATCAATGTCAGGAGCTATATAAAATTCAATCAAAATGATCCATTGTACTCAATGTGAAGGGAACTTTTTCAGTCATCAAAGTGGAGTAAAATGTTAAATAAACACAACAGTGACATTACATCAACTGGAAGTTATCATCAATTTCTGAAAAATGTGTTGTCAGTCCTCTGTATATAAAGTACAGTTGTACTTGATTTTGTATGAGTGAAACTTCAGTATCCAAATTTTAACCCCTCAACGCCATCCAACATTCACAGCATAACCAGCAGTTATTTTTTTATGCAATGTTGTTCATTCAGTATGAAATCAAGGAAAAAATTATGGGCTTTCATCTCACATATGTTTTATCACACTTTCATTTTCCTGTGGCGCATAAATTACAAATCTGTAAAAAAAATTCTCAGCCTGACTGTTTCGTATGTTACATTACAGTCAAATCCTGTCTCTACTATGGGATTTCTCATGAATTAAATGCATTAGATCAATATGAATCAAAACTTAGATTGACTACTTACTCCCTGCCTGTTGATCAAAACAAAAACAAAAATTGTTGAGTGTTTTCAATTACTGTTTCATGATCCAGACAGTGCTGCCTTGACTTAAGTATTTACAACATGAACTGGAATTTTTTATGGCTTCATCTTGACTCATAAAGGTATAATAAAAGTCTTCCAGCCACATACAAAACAATTACAATTCTGTATACAAATGCCTGTGTTGTGCAGTTAGCATGTACAAGCCTGGTGTCTACTAGCAGGAAGTGATCAGGTATTCTGAGTGATAAAGTGGGTTAATGTTTCTTGGCAGTGAATGCAAAGAAACTATCAGATTCAGTGTATGATATTGACAATGAACTGGATGACTGTACCCTTCTCGGTGTTGTGATGGGCAGTAACAGTGATTAAATTACTTAAGACTTTGTATGGGCAGACACAAACAAATACAAGGGACAAAGGAAAAATGTCATGGGTAGTATTGGGCCTCAAGGTGCTGCAAAACAAGTGAAAAAAATTGTGGATATTTTTTGAGTCATTTTGCAGCAGAGAACTTATAAAACTGTTGAAGAGACCAATAGATAAGCCAAGCAGTTTCTACTGGGGCATAAATTATCAAGCAGCTCAACTGCTAGGGCCTAGAAACCTGTGACTGAGGGGAAAATTTATGTTTTACTGGGCCCCTTTATGCTTATGGGCCTACCTACCAAGATCATATTTCCACAAGAAGGGTAATTTCTACACCAGGATTTGGAGACATTACAACAGCAGAGACAGAAACTATCTGTAATTATTTTGCATTTTACTAAAACTGAAACTGTCAACAGATTTCAAGGACAGAAATTTTTTTTAACATTCTTCCCCATAATTTCACATCTAAATAACAAATTTCAGAAACTGTATTTATCAAATCAGGATGTTTCAAATAAATGACTGATACTTTGAAAGGCTGTCTTTCAGACAGTACCTTCCTCCCATGGTATAAAAATTTTGAATCAAAACTTATGAGCTGTGTGACATTACTACTGCAGACTTGTGGTCCTTTCTTGTACATGCAGGCAAGGACATAGTCAACACCAAAGAAACAACAGCAATTAGTCTGAAACTGGCAGAGCCTGTACTGAAACAGGGATGGACTGTGTGGATGTATAATTTCTGTAACTCACCATATCTGGACAAAACAATGAAGACTACTACACAAGACAGACTGGATCAGTATATTAAACTGAAGAGAAAAAATGTTTCAAGACAAATGAGAGACACAAAACTGAAAGAAGGTGAATAGCACAGCATTCTGGCCCTGTTTCTGTCACAAAGTGGAGAGACAAATCTTCACTGATTTCTATGTGTCAGTCATGACACTAGGGCTGTTACAGTTAAAAGCAAAGAAATAGTCAAGCCCATTTCAATGTTAGATTACAATCAATGCATGTGTGGGGATGACTTGAAAGGCTGACTGCCGCACACCTATTTGATGGAGAGAAAGTGAATGAACAAATGGTATATTTTGCAAGCTTCTGAATATCTCAATTCTGAATGCCATGATAATATACATAAATAACGCAGGGAAAAGAAATGATCAGCTGTCATTTAGAAGGCAGTTAGCTACAAGACTTTGTGAAATGCGCTGGAACACAAAGTGCCAGTCTGACATTCTTCAAATAACTACTGCACCAAGCATAATTTATAGGGTAATAAATTCCGTTCCTTCATAATTCTTAAAAGTATACTGTGAAAAAAGTAATTCTGAAATAGTCTTATGTCAATTCTGTGCACTTCTCTGGACACAGTGTTAAAGTTATAAGAAAAAAATATCGTTTCTTTCAAATATTTTGCTGTTCAAATGAAATATTGCATTTTAAAGCTTTAATATTTAAATATTCTCTGCCTCCAAAACTGTGTAAAAATTAAATGTCCCATGGTGTTGAGGGGTTAATGCAAACCTGTTATAATCAGGTATGATAACTAAACATAAAAATAAGTGGCTTCAATCAGGAATTAAGTTTCCTGTATATTAATCCATAACAAAACACAGGAAGGATTTTTGATGACAAAATGTACTGTGTCACCAACAGCTTACCAATCAAGATACAGAGTATCTCCCAAAGTGCATTTCCTTCGCTGGTTAACTTACCAGGAGCATAGCACATCTGCCATTCCTTATCAGAGATACTGTCAGAGATCCAAAGTTTTCATGGCATTAAAAATGTTGCTTCCATAAAGAATTTGTACTTCTGAGAACTGCTACTGTTTAGGAATTCCCGGACATCTTCCCGATTCAGAATTGTTACGGGATTGTCAAGTTGTATGTTGAATGCTGAAACAATTTTGTCCAGTTCTTCTTTTTTCCTGGAAATTACTTCACCTGCAACAGGAAACAAGTGAGAAATGATATACACAGTAATGTAACCCACTGACCCAAATGTGATCAACTGCTACTCCAAACAAACTATTTCATTGAGACGGTCAGGACCTGGTGCCAATTTAACGTAGATGAAACGTGCAACGTGCCACTTACAGAAATCTTCAATATTTAAAAGCTGTAAATTTTGTAATATAGTAGAGTCAATCGAGACTATTAGTTTGAATGGAGTACAGTACATAAATTTTGTAAATCAACCTTCACCCAAGTTATTAATTCAATACATCAAGTAACGTGAGTTGAAATAAACTGAAACTTCCTATATAATACTGTATATGGAGGAAGACCAACAGGACTCTCAGAAAAGAAGAAGCCTGATATGACACTTTTACGCAATTTCAGTAAAATGGGCCTGAAATCTGCGCATCTTTTTAAACAGCCAAAAATAGAACATATTTAAAACAAATATGACGAAACAGACATTTACACATAATCAGTGTGCATGGTAAAATGCCCTCTTAAAACACATATACAATCAGGAAGGGGACAAGTCATATTTTATTTATAAAAAACTAATTGTTTAAAGATAACAAATTTCTTGTTGAGAGCATCCAATATCTGAGATGAAGGAAAAGCAGAGGGAAAGAAAGCCCAGTACCTTCTTCTGACTTTATTTCGTATGTGCCGCGACCAGTTGCATCGAAGCGTCTCCTTACAATTATATGGTCACCATATTGTTCTCTCTCGTAATTAAGGTGACCAGTATTCTTCAATGTCACTTCGATGGTAGCAGTGACTTTACCCTTCTTTATAAATTCTGGAAGAAACAGGAACAATTCTAAAATTCTGATACACACACTTAATCTTCCTTCCAATATCATATGAAATAAAATTAAAGTTTCGGACCAAATCCACTGTTCATTCAGTATTAGGTTAACTGAGAGGATCCTTCGCAATTCTCATGTTCTCTAATTCAGTCATTTGGGCTTGATGATATTAAACATCACGATCTTACAAAATTTACTTAATGGGTTGGCAATAAATACCATGGTATAATTTTTTTCATCAGTGCAGGAATGGTAAGTCATGGTAGGAGAATATCCAGCGCACAATATGCTGGATCTTCTCTGCCCCCTGAGTTACCAAGCTCACACATGTACACACTATGAATTATTTTATATAATCAGATTAAAGAAATTTAAAAACATAAATAATATGTACTGGGAAATTAGTTTTAAGGGAAGATAAGAGATGACAAATTTCAGTTCATTACCTGTGTAGACTGTACACTCAGACTTTTCAGACTGGACTAAATTCAAGCTAGATAAGCAAAGACTAAACCTATGACCTTAGCAACTTGTTACAATATGTTACCTTTCAAAGAGGTTCCTCTCTTAATAGCTCTTGGGTTACCTCCCAAACCAAGTACAAGAGCATAAACTATTGCATTCTTGCCACTGCCATTCTTCCCAAAAACAAAATTACCTCTTCCGTTCAGACGAACCTCCAAGGATGAGTGGCACATGAAATTTGTTATGTATATTTTTTCAATGATCCCAGATTTTGGTTCCTGTAATGTCAATATTCTTTTAAAATAAAATTGCAGTAAACTCTACAAATGAGGCAAACTTGTCCCTGAGCACCAGAACCATGCTAGTTCAGTTGCAACACATCAATCACATCTATAATAATCAATCTTCAGGGGCTCCTATAATGTACAAAGTTCCACACTTTTCTGTCAATTCATGACACACAGATTGAAACTTCAATCTGCAGTACAACAAAAGTGGAACTCCAAGATCCAAATTCTTAAAATGTTCACACATGAATACATGACTTAGAAGAAACCCAGGCACCAAAACAAATATTTAGTAACATGGCAACCTGGTACATATTATAATTTATGCTCTGCGTGTGTAATCATGTGCCTATAAATAAGGACTCATATACAGTATATATTCACGCATGTACGCGCGCACACACCAGTTACATAGAACTCACATTTGAGGGGTGTCCACTAGAACTGGATTCGTCTCCGTCATCATCTCTTCGGAATTTAGAGGTGCTCGGTGCATCGTCTGATTCTCGAACTCGCTCATCTCGACTGCCAGAGTTCTTTTGTTCAAGTGAAGCTCCTTTCACATTCATTTTTAAAGATGACCTACAGAATCAGAAACATGTGAGAACTACATCTTTACTTCTTAGATAATTTCATAAAAATGTAACAAACTTAATTTCACAGACTTCAACACAACTTACATGCATAATACCTGTCTCATATAAACCGTACTTCTTGAATGAATTATCCTAGGAATACGATAGAACTTTCTTTCTGCTGTTACGTCCTCCCTTACATCCACACTAAGTAACCACATCTAAACAATTACTCACAAAACACACAAAATATGTAGCTTAAACTCAAATTTTAAATATTTCACGATACTGTATCACATCACTACTCGCTTACACAGGCCCACCTGACTCAATTCTCATTCAGCTAGACACTAGATGTACGTAATTTTTAATAGGTCTTATTTCATAAGGAATTCAAGAATAAACAAATATGCAATTTCCACATTTACTTCTAGTCAATCAACAAAATCTGGACATGTGAAGGCCAGAGTGAGCGAGCAATTTCACATGAGATACGGGTCAAATTCCATTTTTAGATCAATGAAATCTAAAATCCTACAATGAGCTGGGTTTATGGCTTGAAATAGAAATCTAAGGAATTCACACTGAATTTCTTGGTAAACATCAATTTGGAAGGCACGTACTTGGAGGAGCTGGTAATTATATAATTCCCCGTGTTACATGAAAACCGAAAGTTTACTGGTGTTCACTCGACTCGCCACCAAAGTCAATTTCCATTTATGCCTGTGTCCTGCCAGTGGTCTCCTTACTTCAAACATGAGGTACACATTTCATATACCTCCAATGCGCGCTACATGTCTCCTCCATCAAGCCCTCCTAGATTTTATTATCGTAACAATATTTTTGAATACACTGGATACTACGTGCAGAACGTAAAGCCTTTGTGTTTGCATTTCTGTACAAAAAGTTCTCAAAATCGTTTATATCGAGGGGAAAGTATGGAATTTGACATAAACCGACCAGTCCAAAAAAGGAATATTAATTAACAAGAAACAGAACAAGGGGAAACAAATTACAAAATATTCTATCAACTGGTTTCAAGGCACACATTTCTTTCTACTCGGATCCCAAATACATCCATCCACACTCAATTCGACTCGAATGTAGAGAAGTTTACACAGCCCTGTTTTAGTTGCAAAGAATAACAACATACTAGGTCTCTCTTCACACATGAACATGTTTTGGTCATTTAAAATTACGTAACTTCAGTATCGCAAACCAGACAGCGTCGAATGACAGAATAATTAGTTAATAATTAACCGGAAAGTATTCAGGATGGACGGCCAGTGGCGTAGTTTAAGGTACCATCCAGGCATCTTCCTGGAGATACTGAGGAAAATCATGAAATACCTCCATCAGAAAGCACGGTCTTTGGGCTGAGAACAGAGCCTCACAAATACGAAACCCGAACTGTAATTATGTGACTGCGATGATGTTCTTTGTCACTGAACAAGTAGACCTATTTTCTATACGTGTTTGAGGATTCTTACGTTAGTTAGGGAAAATTGACTGCATAAAAACGTAACAAATGGCTGCTCAGTCAATATGTTCTTGAAGAAAGGTACATTTATCATTAATTATATTACAAAAATAACGTTATATAAATCAATAATGGACTGAATCGTTTCCTTGGCTTTATAAACTCGTCATTAAAGAAAAACTAAGATGATTTTGGTAAGATCTGAGTTCTCCACAGCGACGAGTATGATGATGGGGGCACAAGGATCTGAAACGGCGGTCAATATCTACCAAACTATAAACGGCTTCCGTACAGACTAAACTTTTAGACGACTAATAGTGCCTTCCACTGACGTTAAATTGTTTCGACGGGTAAGATCGAGCGAGTTCACCCGGTGACTGCCACGACTGCACACTGGCCGGCAGAAAAGCAGCTCATTCATTACAATTGCAGTGCCTAATTGGGCACCTCCAAATACAAATTAGAGAAAAATCCGGGACAGCCTTGTGACATATTCTGGCCTCCTGACGATAACTGACAGATACAATGACCTGAATGTTAACGCCATCCGCAAGTTAAATATGAACTCGGACACGCTGTCAAAAATGTATCCCCTTTTAAACCGTTGCTCTAACACTTTTAAGTTTTTCATTCGGGCTACTACGGCAACCGCTGCTCGTTGTTGTCCCCATTTTAAAGAAGAACAATTAGGATTCTCTTAGCTCGAATGTGACTCCGATGCAGTTCGAAGAGCCTCACACAACAGTTAAATGGAGTATTCTAATTGTGACTGCGCGTGGTACGTGCAGCGCGTCCTTCGTTCGCGGATGAAAACGGCACCTGATGTGGAGGGCAGCTGCTAATACTTTAAAGGTTGCTGTGTATGCGAGTGGAAATGTATATGGATTCTGAAAGACTAAATATAATTAATTCATCAACACAAATTACAGGACAGAATTTAGCAATTAGTAAAACTCTTACTGGTGAATACCATAACATAAGTGTAAAAGTTTCAACCTGTAGTTTAATATCACCTTAGCTGTACACACAGCCACGTTGTTCACGATATCGCAGTTTAACAGCTTTCAGTAGAGGGACAAAAATGTTTGGTATGGTGAACAGTTGTAATTACAACTAATACTTTTGCTGCAATGTCACTGACAATTAAAAAAACTGGCACAAGAACAAATACAAATAAAAGCTTTCTTACTCAGACTAGTGACAGAGTCCTCAAGCAATACGGTACGATCCCTAACTCACAAAGCAAGATGCAATCAAGCCATGGCCAGTGCATGCCTTTCAAATTCCAATGCAATGCCAAATGTAGAATGACTTTCAATAAAAGATAATCATCACAAGGCACAGAAAGTATGATCCCAAAATCCTAACAAGCTGTCTTTTTATACTAAAACACATAAGCTCCATTAGGCCCTCATGCTATTGTCATTAAAGAAAAAAGTAACCATATTTATTCCTCTGTTACTTTAATAATGCTTTGTCATTTCCGAGGAACACTTATCATAAACTGGCAGGAACATTGTAAATTATAAATTGTACAGAATACAGCAATACCCAGAGGAACTGAGGAAAATAATGAAAACTGAAAAGTTAGGGTATCAGATTTGAATCCTGAGACTATGGTGAACTGGAAAGAGAGTAAAACAAAGCAGCTGTGGCATATTTTGTTATATAGTTCACTGGAATGATGAGAAAACCTCAGTCTTGACACCTGTAACCAATTTCAGGATGTAAGCCACATACAGCGGTATAAATTTTTCCTATTAATTATAGTTAATACATTCATTCCTCAATTTTTAAAGGCAGATATTCCCTTTTTTATTGCTACATATATAAAAATTAATTTCATACTCATTTAGAGAAAAATTATTATCGATATGGTAACGTGATACATTCACATACTAAATAAAACCTACAAGTAAATATGTAGTACACACACATTTAATATAATGAACACTGCTAATTTGATACTAATTAAAACAAATTATATAAACAACAAAATTATTATTCTTTAACCCACTGCTCCTCAGACTGTACAAGAAGAAAAACACAGTGAAATGTCACCTGTAATTTTAAACTGGGTTTAAGGCACTACAATCTACTGTTTAAAATGTTTTAAAAATAAATTTAAATGGTGGCATTTGACATCAATATATGACGATTCACTTGTGGGTACAAGTCGATTGCTGAGGTACCAACTGAGAAGCTACAGAATTAAATATGCTATCTTGTTATTTGTTTCATAGAGATCCTTGAAACAGCAAAGAGCATTCTCAGATTTTTTTGTTCAATATTTGGACCAAATACGTATGCTGCAGGACCCTTGTAAGGGGGGGAGACATTTAGACAGGGGTAGGGGTGATTTGACTGAAGAGTATCAATGGGATTAGCAGAGCAAGGTATTGTATCACCTGCCTGGAAAGAGTAGTAAACTATAGCACATCCCACAGTACTGCAGTATGATACAGCTTGCTTTTATGATATATAAAGAGTTCAATTTCTTCCCAATAAAAAATGACAATCTCATAAACTCGTGGGTATTTTAAGTAGAGCTGAAGTCTGAACTTCATTCCCTCAAATATATACACAGTCATAATGATATAAACAGGGGCATTTTAAACTGCCTTTAGACTGTTTAGTCCGATTTTGACATTCTGCAGGAAAACAAAATTCCTTTTAATTATTCCAAATTGTTTGAAAATTTCAAGTGAATCTTAGTTAGAGAATCCTTTCCTTAAAGTGGATGATTAGGTTAAAAATTAATCTTTGACGTACTGTTAAGCCTTAGAAGCATTTTGGACATACACAGTGCTATTTGTCTGAATATATAGACATTATAACAATATCACGACACAACAGGACCATATAGTCCTATTCAACCAACCACACACACACAAATTAATGGGACACTCAACCCTTAAAGCTTAGGAACATTTGTTCACACAGATCAACGCTTATATCGTCCAGTAACCGAGACCTTCAACAAAATGATGGACACCAAGAGAATTCAATGGATGTCATGGTATTGGCCAAATTTTATTTTAGATTTAAATTGCATTATTCTTATTACCAGCTGCCATACTGCCACAACAAGCTGGTTCAATTTCACTGTCAAATGAGATTACTTCATCAGAGACACTCTTCAAAATTAGATGTTCTCTATTTCGTTCCTCAAGTTTCAACTAAACGTAACTTCAATACATATGTCAGTTTCTGTAAACATACGACGTAGGTCATTTACAGTATTCAAACTTCCAAAACAACAAAAATCACGCAACTACAAACAATGAATGAAGTATTATTTGTTGTGGCAACATTGCGTGTTTCATCTAGCTTACATTCAGATGTCACTGACAAGACATCATCCCCATGTGATCTTTTGGTAAAAATAACTTTCATAGGGTTGGTAATCTTAATTTCAATTTCGGAGTTGTGTGTGTGTTTGCTTACAGTTCAAAAAAATATATTCTAATTCATATGAAATTTGAAGTGCTTCTTCCTGGAAACCAAGAAGATATTTTAGAAAAGTCAAAAACTCAGTCCTGAATTTGAGTGCTGGTGATGGTGCTTCCTGTTGCTTGGAAACTAGACATGAAAGGACAGTGCCATGACCGAAATTGCTTTTTTCAATAAGCAGACCACAGTAAAAATGGCTGCAACTCCAAAAACAGAGATACGGGTGAGAAATGGCCAATGAATTTTGCTTACAAAACATCTTGTTCCTGCTCATAAGGTTCTTTTACATGCCCTAAAACTATGACATGAGACCGCCGGCTTTACTTCCCCTCTGAAGAAAGTTTTATCATCCTTAAAAGTCCACCGACCTTGGCTGGGTTTGAACCCGTGAACCTTGGGTCCAGTGGCGAAAACGCTAACCACAAGTCCACTGAGGGCAACTTGAAAGTACAATAGTCAAAACAAACAGGTAAGCAGATTAATACGGAGCAATCACATTATTACACATTATCAGACTTTCATCTCATCATGCTGACTTAAGAAGCAAGTAATGAATTCCCTATTTCTACCTGCTGACTCAGACGACTCCACCTTGATGTAGTAGCCTCCACATCTGATTTCACTGTCTGTGACATGATGCCATCATCCACAAAATGACGTCCAATATCCTGGATCTTGGCCAGGCGAGCTTCTGGATGATTTCGAATGTAGTTTTCAAGGTCCTTCAAAAGAATTGCTAAGTCATTTACTTTCACAAAACATAAAAGTAGCTATAGTGACTTCGAAAGCGATCCAGGAATGACACTTTTTAGGATATAAGCCAAAAGACCGATCATTTGCAGGAATTCCATAATCTTCAAACACAACTCCATATAAATTGTTTGTTCTTTAATGTGTTTACTCATCAAGGAGATGTGCAGAAGACTGAAATAAGAATTATAACCTTGCAAGCTACCCTGAAAGACCATTTCCTCAGAACTCACTCTGATCCATAAATTTCAACAAGAGATGTGAAAATGAATATAAGCCAGTTCAGAATGTAACTGCTACATAGCCTGCAGATATGGAGTCTTCTCAAAGGTTTCAAACTCAGTTATTCTGACCGAGGTTTTTTGTGGGTCTCCTTAGTATTTTCACATAAATGCAAGAAAACTGCCCTAAAGTAGACTCTCCCCTCAAAACTACCCTACTCCTATTCATTCAGTTACGAGGGAAAAAATGTGTTAATGCCTGCACTCATCAACTTCACAGTAAATAGTCTACATGCATTATCCTCAGAAGATAAATTTCAGATTCACTGAATATGTAACATTTGAGGTTTCCACAGTGACAAATCCAAAGACAATGATCACTGGTAAACTTATACCAGACCACAGAAGACAGCCATCTTATGTCTGGTCATCTGACTAAGTGATTTCCCTAATCGCTTCTCTAGTTTGTCCAACCAATCCATTTCTTGGGCAAACAAAGCTGATTACGGAAAATTCTCATATTTTATTCAATTACAGAAATTTCAAAAAAACAAAAACAGATGATAGCTGAAAATAAACTATAAACTCTTGCCTGACTTACAACATAACGTAAAGTCACCTGGTAATTAAACAATATCTTACTATTAAATAACACACGTAACATTTATGCACACTGAGCGGAAACACAGTGAGTATGCATATACTGAAAAATGTGAAATGATTCAGCATCTGTGCATCAGTCACCAAGATCCACTTATCATCTGACTTACTCATCACCCAGATGATGGAGGCTGCAAGCATCTCAGCAATATTATGGTAAAATTAGGATGAGCGAAGAAACATAACCAGACTTTTTGGTAAGTTTGTTGAAGGAATCTGACTGATGAAGAAATGTGTGTCTTCCAAAACAATTCATTGAAGATGTCAATGGAAGCCCAGTGACACCAGAAACAAAAAGATCACAACATCAAAATGCTGATACGTTTTTCTAATTTCAACAGAAACATCCATTATAAAACTGTTAATATAAAAGTACACATATATAAACAGTTCCGTCAGTACAAAGTTCCTCTGTTACGGATGATGGCACAGTACAATCTGTTAAATCATTCTCCATAATTTCAAAATCGCAGGTTGTATCATTTAGAGGTTATGAATCTCGATGTAAGGTCATGTGTCGTACTCGCAATTTACATTTCTTAAAAACTTGCAGAACATAAATCAAGTTCTGTATGAAATAAGCAATATTGCTATAGACATCTGCAACATTTCAGAAATATCTTTGACAGAAGAAACAATTAGCAGACCTCAAATAGGTAAGTGGTTTCAAAAGTTCAAAAAAATAAAATGACTTTCATCGAAGATACTGAAATTTTACAGAAACCATCCGACAGTAAAGCAGATAAAAAGTTATACAAATTAGGGAACTTGTTTACAAATAAATCAGACATCTCACCAAATGTAAGTTAATAAGGATGGATCGTCATTCTGATACAAAATCTTAAGAACCGACATACTGCTGCAAAATTTGTGTCTCATCTGCTGACTTACAAGCAGAAGTAGAGTCAAGTCGATATGTCGAAACTCCTGGAAAACTTCAGAAAGAACCTTATTTCCTTTCCAGTGATAAAACAATGGTTCATGGGAACCCCAAAACAAATCTTCAAAATTAATCATAAAAAAAGGCCAGACGAGTTCGCTCAAATGCAAGGAGCACGTAGAATGTCCTCCTCTTTTGATGTAAACAGAAATCTGTATTGGGAGTTTATTTCATTTATAAGTTTTTCTAAATAAAATGTTGTGATTGCTTTCTTCACTCTGTTGTTTGTGCAGAAATTTCTGACAACCATTCCGGCTGTTGTGCATTTCTTAACATATTCCTCCGCATCTAGTATTGTGCGACTTTTTGTTCTTCCAAAAACTCAATTTAGAATTCAAAGCGAAAAGGTTCGATGACATCAATGAAATAAAGGGGACAATCAAAGACTAACTAACCAACCAGATGGCTTACCGAACCCGAAGGTTCATCACCGAATTAACCAAAGCCCTCCACCGGACCCTGTCCTGGGCCAACAAAATCCAGTTTCCTTCAACTCCTATCTCCCATAGATCCCGCCTGACATTATCCTCCCATCTACGTCTAGGTCTCCCCAGCGGTCTCTTCCTTTCAGGTTTCCCAACCAGTACCCGGTGCACACCTCTTGTCCCATCCATGCGCGCTACGTGTCCCGCCCATCTCATTCTTCTCGACTTAATCACCCTCACAATACTGGGGGAGCAGTACAGATTTTTAAGCTCGTCATTATGCAGTTTTCTCCACGCCCCATCGTCTTCCCTCTTAGGCCCAAATATCCTCCTCAACACCCGATTCTCAAACGCCTGCAATCTGTGTTCCTCCCTCTGAGTGAGAGACCATGTTTCGCACCCATACAAAACAACAGGCAAGATTATTGTTTTGTATACTTTAATTTTCAGGTTCTTAGAAATCAGACGGGAAGACAAAATATTTTGCACTGAGAAGTAGCAAGCATTTCCGGAATTTAATCCCCTCCTAACTTCCTCACGAGTATCATTTTCATTTGTTATTGTTGTTCCCAAATATTTGAACTCAAAGACTAGGTTTTCAAAATTCCACAGCAGCTTATGAAATTACAGAAGCTCGGTACTTGCTGTAACAGGTTTGAAAGGGTACTTCCAGACAGAACAGCATCGAATAGCCAATAAGTACCGAGATAAAATTTCAGTATGGAAATTTAACTTGTCACATCTCGTGACACTGGCTATTAATGAAACAATAGGAATGTGATTCCTCACAGAAACTGCAGGATACAGAATGCTGGATCTTAAATGTAACAAAGATAATAAATAATAAATATGAGGACAACATGAAAATAAATGGTTACAACATTTAGGAAGAATGCACGAGAACAGAATTCCAAAGCCACTTTATCAACATAAATCGAAGAGTACAACAATCCAGGAATGCCTGAAAAAAAATACAGAATAACTTTAATCCCTGTATATGGGGCAGGCCAAAACTTAATCCATAATGTTGACGTTGATCACGATGAGACGAAACACCTTCGAAAACCAAAGATGATAAATTCAAGTTTTAGATCCTTTACAGCAACACATTCATAAAAACAGGCGAAATCTTTGGCAAGACGAGAGGACAGTGTTACTTTTGACAACTTATTCCAGTCCGAAAAAACAAATAACAGTGTTCAAACATTTACCACAAGAAAAAATCTTAAAGAAATTTAATTTTCAATCATCTGGAATAAATTCAGAGCCATGCGATTATAATAGAATTTGTCAGAATATGTAAAGTCATAAGGGGCGTAATTTAAAGCTGACCAATTCATTAAAGCTTTGTGAAAATAATATTTTTTTTTCAGCCTACTTCCCTTTCTCATCTATCTAAATGCTGCTCTACAAACACAGAAATATGGACAACTGTCCCTCCCCTAAACTCGATCGGAGGTTAATTTTTCAATTGCCCTCGTAAAATGATTTCAGTTTCCATAGTCAGCATCAGAAGCAGGGGATTTTGAATACAATTGATTTTACTGTTCAAAAATGTGTAGGTGAGAGCCATCTGCAAATAACTGCACGGCTACATAAATAAAACAGAAAAGTAGGCTTTATGAGATGGTTCTTTATAATGAAAATCAAAGGTTCCTCAACAGCTTACTATGCTAATCATTCCACTACCAAAGGGCACAAGTGACTACTTTATTCCAGCAGAGTTATTAGGATGTCTTCCAACGACCCCTCCACACATGTGCAAATGCACAGAGGTTATATCAGTTATGGTTTCAGGTGGAGACAAACACATACGAAAAGTTAGTCGTTTGATAAACAATAGATAAGTACAAGATTTTCATTTGAAAACCAAACACAAGAACACAGGAATACTTAGGAGGAAAGTACTGAAACGTTAGGTGAGAAGTAATTTTTCTGTAGCTTTCAGGTTGCCCATAATGTTACAGATATTCAACACATCTACATTTCAAAATTTGGAACCTTCAACTATTTCCAATACTGAAAAAAAATTTGAAGAAGTCTTCATACTTCCTGCTGTGAGAACCTCAAATCTTACAGAAAAAAATATGTAACTAAAATCTGGCACAGAAACAAGAAGCATGTTATTTTTATTTCCAATAATTTCTTAAAAACAATGAATAACAGTTCCAAATCAAATTATTTCAGTAAACAAAATGACCACATTAACTTAGATTGTAAGAAACAGCTGATTCCCTCACGCACTGAGTTAGCGATGCACAATCACTTACAACAGCAATTTCTACACTTACCTCTAAATTCACCATATTCTTGTGAAGCTTCTTTAAGGATCTTAAACTTATTGCAGCTTCCATCTGTTACATCACTCCATTTGGCATTTAGATGTGTGAACTTCCTTGCAACATTCTGAACGCAGTTGCCTTCACTGCTCTGCAAAACAGATCACTTCCTGTGAAACACAAAATTAAGGAGAAACAAAAAAGCTGTACATATAACAGAATTATGATGCCAGTTCAATAAGTTCCAATAATAAAGTTACTGCAGCAATCGTGGGCACTGAAATGAGAAACTAGTAATTTCTTATATGAAGAAGCATCACTGGGAAACATGTAATGTGCTGCATATGACACATGCTTCACAAGTATGTCCGCTAGACAGTGCCAAAGTATAACGTGGTTAATTTTTATGTCAGTCGGGAATTTTTGTAGTCAGCTGTCAAAATGTCAACATCAGAACTTACGTAAATAAAGAACAACAAACAGTTGTCTTTATTCAAATGCTTAGCCCTCACACAAACGCTGGTTCTTAATTGTAGTGAAAATAATGTTCATAAATTGAAAAATTGGTATAAATTTACACAGTTCATTGTGTGATACATTCCTAAGAAACATGAATGTTTTGTTATAAAGATTTATAAACTTAATGACATGACTGGCTACACATGTGACAGTGAAAAATCTCACTAGGAGAGTAGCAATAAACTTTAAGAGGAAAATCGTTTCTCTTCTATGGACTTATGAGGTATCAACTGTCAGTCAGAATAATACGATAATGACAGGGGAACTTTGGTAATTAGACACTAAAACTGAAATGGAGGTGTCTCAACAGCAGTGATATCGAAAGGCTAGCAAGATGTGAGCATACTAATCCAAGTACATGAAAACAAATTAATATGTTTTGTTAATGGAAATACATCGCAAACAGCCTGTAGAAAATTTACATAGACTCCACTGTATTTTCTGTTTTTGTCTTATTATTCAGTTATAAAATTCACAGCTACAATAATTAATTTATAAGGGTCTTGGATAGAAATCACCAAAATTCTTCTCTCTGTAATACAGCCTCTTCCTTCAGAAACAGAAACTTGTTCAGCTGATCATAAATTTGATTATTCTTATGAGAGTTGAATACTCATCACTGTGATCACAAAATCCTGTTATTTATTCTGAGTCACTTCAAAGCAGAAGTCATGTATAATGTATGAAGTCCTGAAGATTATATAAATTGTATGAAATGACACGTTCGAAATTGTTCTTACTTTACGTCCTCCACACAAGGGAAAGATGACACACATAAATTCAACACACGCTCAAATAACAAAATATTAACTTGCACGCCGTCGCAATATATGACAGAAAAGATACACAACAGTTACGCCATTATCTCTTACGCAGGGATGGCAACATCTGAAAAGCAGCGAACACATCCCGCCATCGCGGGAGAATGAGGGATATTCAATTATCATTCTTTGCGTACTGTAACAGACTCTGCTGCCATCTACCGACCACGGATCTGAAGTAGATCTACGTTGAAGCACAGTCCATTGACCTGCTGTTTGAAATGCTGCCTGCAATACCACACATATTGTAATATAGCTGTGTGTTGGTTGTCTTAATAACCTTCCACATTAGCCATTAACCCCCAATATTATGATGCTCAAACCTTATTACACAAGTCTTATAGCATCAAATATTCATGGCAAATGGCTAATAACTTACAAAACACAGAAATACACACAGTAAGAAAACAAATTCAATAAGTCAAAAAATCAAAAAATGCTTGAAATTGTCAAAAAAGCGCACAAAACCAAAAAAATCGAAAAATTTCACTTTAAAATTTTTTCCCCTAATTTTCAAAATTTTTTGGTTTTTACGCTTTTCAGACAATTTCCAGCATTTTTTTATTTTTTTTTTAAAAAAAATCAAAATTTTCAAAAAATCAAGAAATGGAAATTTTGAAAGAAGCGCACAAAATCAAAAAAAAATTTGGTTTTTACGCTTTTCAGACAATTTCCAGCATTTTTTGATTTTTTAAAAAAATAAAAAAATCAAGAAATGCTGGAAATTTTGAAAGAAGCGCACAATATCAAAAAAACGTTTTGGTTTTTACGCTTTTCAGACAATTTCCAGCATTTTTTGATTTTTTAAAAAAATCAAAATTTTCAAAAAAACAAGAAATGCTGGAAATTTTTAAAGAAGCGCACAAAATCAAAAAAAATTGGTTTTTACGCTTTTCAGACAATTCCCAGCATTTTTTGATTTTTTTAAAAAAATCAAAATTTTCAAAAAAACAAGAAATGCTGGAAATTTTTAAAGAAGCGCACAAAATCAAAAAAAAATTGGTTTTTACGCTTTTCAGACAATTTCCAGCATTTTTTTAAAAAAATTTAAAATTTCAAAACTAAAGTTGGTACCTTCCTAATTTGACACAGGGATGATTAAAAAATCTACTGTGTGTTCAGTTACAGACAAAAGCAAGAAACCGCTAGGACTCTGTGGACCACAGTTGGTGAATGGGAAAATTATGAAAAAACAACTATGCTGGCAGTTTTAACGAGACAGTAGTAGAGATGAGCAGTGATAAAGGCGGGTTTTCACACTGGTAAGTAAAGCACCTTTCTTTCTGTTTCTTATGCTCAAATGTCCATATGAAGAGGGCTTAAAATGGTAAAATTAATATTTTATGTTGTTAAATTATCTCTGTTTACAACTGATCTATCTTCTGCCTGTGAAAGACTAAACAAATAACTGCTAAACTCTGAGACTACACTGGAAAATTTCCAATTGCAGGCACGTAACAGAGGAAAAGTATGTCGTATCTTTCTACACACGGTTGTGACTGTTTAAGCGGAAGGGAACTTAGCTGCCTTGATACAGTTGAAGCAGCTTCTCTGATCTTATTGACCCTCGTTACAAATTCTGCTGCGCGATCTCCTCCAACATCCTAACAAACGAAACAAAATTCATATTAGGCAATTGCTTGAGATCCCTAACTATCTCTAGATTGCAAAATAAAATAATGAAGATAAATATTTAACCAAGTGGATCGAGAAGATGGCAGTCACTCAACAGGTCAATAAATTATACGCCTTTTACGAGTTCAATCCAATCCAATACAACCTATTGTCTGTGATCCATTTCAAGTAACATCCCATCTATACCTGTTCTCCTAAAAGGGTTCTTCCTTCATGTTTCATGACTAAAATTTGGGTGCTTTCCCTATCTTCCTCATTTGTGCTACATGTCCTAATAAGCTGGTGCTCAAAATTTTAAGTTTGGATTTATTTCATAGTACCCTTGAACCGTGCTCCAAGCCAGTCCATGGGTCCATATTCAACATATTCGGACTAGAGTTGACGAAAAGCCAGAAGATATGGCTTGAAACCCAGGAGTCTTTCATCAACATCAGTCGCCATGAAAGTCTCACTTTATACATATTTGGACTACCCCACCACACCTGGTGGAATACTATGGAACTATGTATATCCTATACAGCAGAATGCTTAAACCTTTCTGATCATTCAATCTATTTTTCCAAAAGACTAAGAGTCGATGAATGTCAGAAACAATCACTTATTCAACAGCTGTAAAAACATGCGTTACACTACCCTCTAAGATGAATCTTAAGAATAATATTTGGAGTCGAAACTGGACAAAAACAGATAATAGAGTATTTAATTATGAGATGCTACACACAGACATTCAGATAAATAAAAAAAAATCTCCAACAGAATTTGCACAATTAGACACTTTGCCGTCATGAACAATCTTCTCCTTAGAGTCTTTCTGGAAATGTTGAAACTGTCCACATACATCGTTCCATTTCTCGTTTATTTTTCTAACTGTACGCTCAGTATCACCACAACCAATTTTCAATCTCTGAAGTTCTGTACATTTCTCATTCAGTCTTGCAATCTCTTTTCCCTTTCTTTTAAAACTCCTCCTGGAAAGCCTACAAAATGGCATACATTGAAGAACGGTGTCATATGTTGAACTCGGCAAACGATTACAGTGCTATAAAGAATAGGTACTACCTTCATCTGAACCTCCTCATTATTTGCTTGTTCCAACCTTCTTTTGGCATCCTTTAACCACATCTGTAATTCAGCCACTAACTTCTTCTACTCTTTTGATTCATTCTCACATTGCCGAGCCCCACTTTCCTTGCCTACAGACAAAAATAAAGAAAAATTAAAGAAAAATTTCATTCTAGCATACAAACAGTTTATAATGTAGGGGACTGATGATTCCTGTCTTTGCCCAATGTTCTCCTACTGATTCACTCCTACAAAAAACACGCCCTGAGATCAAACGTAATGGGTCCGTGTGCATGCGTGTGATTAAGTATGTATGTATATATTTATTTATGTACATACAGTACACAGAGTGTCTCACCTAACTTTGAAACTTCAAATATTTATCTAATTTTAACACGTACAGGAAAAAGTTTCAACTAAAATGTACACAGTGTGTAATGGGGGTATACATTAAGCAATAAAATATTAATTATGGAAGTGCTCTTAAGATGTTATTAAGGTTACATTCCTTTCCTTTAAATAGAAACCTTTTAATTTTTAAGCCAGAATTACAGCCAGATTTGAGATGAATTCATGTTTGATGATGTCACCACTCAAAGTATGAGACAAAGGCATCAATACATGCCTACATTGAAAGTTGGAATGTTCATACAAAAATTTACAGTAATAACTATTCAAAATTGTAACTATTGTTATAAATACACTTTCAGATGCATTAAATTAAAGAGGAATTCACAGACAGCTGAGGTTAGAGGCACATCACACAATACAACTATTTAGAGAGTTACAACTTTAATAAAAGTTTATCAATTATAAAGTTAAAACAATGAAATTCCTAAATTTTTCGATACAAAATAACGACATCCTTTTCAAGAGTCCATGTGGCAGGAGAAGAGGGCAATCACCCTGATTATGTACACAGCAAGGACCAATCAAACAATGGTAAACTTCTACCAGACTACACAGTGCTACAGCCCAGAACACGGACATCTTAATTATTTTGCATCTGTTTGACTGTACTTTAAAATGAGCTCAATTTTTTTTACTTTTTATAGAGCCACAAACTACCTACGTCTGCAACAAATTAATCTTGTTTGGAAGGAAAAATCAATTTCATGCATTCACATTTGTCAGTGCAAGTGAGAGATGAAGAAAACTTTTTCGAAACCTCAAATAGGTTAATAAGATGCTGTACTTCCGAACAATTTATGTATCATATTATTGCAGGTACTGACTTCAACACCAAATCATCAATAAATTAAATTTAAATATGGGTGGAAGAGGACAAAGGAATTTGAGTGGGCATCAAATAAATATCGTATTCAGATTAGTAAAATGCGATTACAGAGAACACATCTGTAATTCCTTTCTAATGCTGCCACTCCTCTTTTTATATTTGACTGTAACTCCTGCTATTAATCAACATGATATAACAACTCATGTTTACTGCAAGGAACATTCTGATTTTGCCAGAACTACTTTTCACAAATGTACCAAAAAAGTAAGTCAGTTTACTACATTTTTCAATGGATATTTCAAAATGGATGGTCCAGAAGCAAGTAAGAGCGAGCCAGGATTCAGTTTGTGCATAATGTGTTTTATATTACTAAGAATATTTTATATTAACAAAAATTAAGCAAATAAAGTATTTTTACCTTTGACATTTACTTCACAGGACCAAATTAATAAGAACCTGAGTTTTTTCTGTGAGTTTCATAATGATTGAGTCTGAGATGTCCGTATCATTACGATATTTAAAGTAGTAATGAAACTTAGAATCCGACATCAAAGTGAGTCCCAATCACTGCCTTACCTTACGTGTAGGTCCTCGACCAAGTGGCGGCTCTCCTGTACCAGCCTGGTGAATACAACACACCATGATCTCTATGAGACTGGTTTCCTCTCAGCCATCCAATGCTTCTTCTGACGGTCCTGGTTCCTCTAGCAGCAAGTACGTCATACACTCCCAATCCTTCATCATCTCATTTGATTTCAATGAGGGAATCCACCAGATATGCACCATGCTCATGCAGCTGTGGAAAAATTGGTTACAAAACTTATTATAACAAAGATCACTGACTTCAGAAAAATGTTCATTAGTGTGAATTTGCACTAATAAGAAAAACTGAGAACATCAATACAATAAAAGCAGCGCTCTATCAAAATTCTGTGTATTAAAATGACATTAAAGTCTTTAAAAACCAACCAAATACATCCACTTTCATTTAAAAGAAAGAAAAAACAACATAAAAACAGATTCTTGGTACACATATATGACAAGTAATAAATATCCAAGACCTTGAATCATATAACAAACCAATAAATAGCCACGTAATTAATTTGTTGTTAATGGAGGTCTTCAAGGTTATGATTTTATGAGGATTTGTAGGTGGGAACCAATGAGTCATAGGAACATCCTGTCATCACCATCAGCCTTCGAAGATGGGGGCAGTAGGTTGTTCCAAAACATGGTACTCACCTACAAGTCCACACGGCATCACAAAGACCACCCAGGACATGTTTAATATCATAAGAACCCCAATATTATTCTGTTATTTAACGATTCTTTGAGATGCATCTCGCAAGGTCCCAGTATTTTGTTTTGTCTTATCCAGAATGGTCTTGGAACTGAAACGAAAATGAAAGAAACCTATGGGCAGGCTGAGGACATCATAAATGAACCACATGGATGGAACCAGCTTAATCATGCTGAAACAAATATCAAATAAAATTATTACTTCAGGTGTGATAACTCATGCACGTAACTATGGAAAGAATATTTTTTTCTCTACGTGTCAAAGACTAACAATTCCTTATAGCATTTAAGTGAGTCCCTTGTCACCACTCCATAGTGCAGTCTTTGGTTCGAAATAAAGATGGCCTCTAAATATGAAGACTAGTTGTAAATATGTTGAATAAACAGTCATGGACAGTTAAAAATGTCTGGTCCTCCAGTCTTCAAATAAAAGGCCTGCTGTACTAGTCGGAGCATCAATGACAGTATCTACACAGATAACCTAACCTTAAACCTCTCCAAGATCATACCTGTGGCGAGATAAGACTGAGCGAAAGAAGTAAAACTACAATGAACACATTCGCACGCCTTTCCTCTTACATTACACACAAAAAACTATATTAATGTATACATATGTGAACATGTGTGGAGCAAAACAATGAAATACAGTAGGTTAGACTATTCAGCTTACTTCAAATACGACACCCACCAATGTCTTTCGTACATTGTCATATTTTACAACTAATATATGCACACACCACGCACATCTCTTTTAATTTGTATTATAAAAAGCATATGCACAAGATATTAAATAAAATATAAAACAACCCAATATGTGCACTATTTCTCTTTCACTGTCGGCAGACGCACAGAGCAACAGCGCCAACTGGCGGAAAAGATTTAAGTGAGTAGAACTATATCGATGAACATGGTGCTGCCTTCTAGAAGTGATACGGTAAACTTTTTGTTTATAAATGGTAACGGGAAACTAGCAGCATGCTTTCATCAAATAGAATTAGTATTTGTACGGAAAAAACATTATATTTAGGGTATTTTAATATTTTTCAGAACCCACATGTATTTTATTCTGTTGATAAATTTCTATAGTTTATTGTACTTGTATAGTCCACTATATACTAATGTATTTAGTGTAACCTTTTAATATTTTAATGCTAAACATTTATCTTTTGTTTAAAATGAGCCGTTCTTTAAGCTGTACTCACCCGTGTGAGTACAGCTTAAAGAACGTGCAGTCTCTGAAAAGCCCAGGTGCGGCAGACACCGCGTAAGGGAGAGACCGAGACGCGGTCTTACAGAGACCAGAGTCCTGCAGAGGCCGGTTGGTGCAGAACACCGAGGCAGTCAGCAACCGGGAGATATAGAGGCCGAGTCCGTCAGAGACAGGATGTGGCATTCACCGAGGCTGGCATGCATCTCTTGGGGAGAGTTTTGAAAAAAGTTGAAAATTTTCGAAAAATCAAAAAATGCTGGAAAATGTCTGAAAAAGCTCAAAAAACCAAATTTTTTTGAAAAATTTGAAAACATTTTGAAAGTGGAATTTTTCAAAAATTGTATGGTTTGTGCGCGTTTTGGTTAATTTCCTGCATATTTTGATTTTACTAAAATTTTCAAAATTTTGAATTTTTTTTCTTCAAAATTATCCCCACCTGATGCCTTGCAGAACCGGACTCTGTCGGTCTGCTTCTTATGTACTGTGTCTCTGACGAACGCGGTCGTTCCTTCACACGGCCCCTGACGTGCACTCTCTGAAAAGCCCTGGTGCGGCAATTTATCGTCATTTAGTGTAAAAAACAAAAGACTCCCAGTAACCGAAGGTCCTCGCACGTCTTTGTCCTAAAGAGTTGGGTAGATGTCATGAAATGGAAGTATTCATCCCAGTATTACACTCCAAACACCACAAAAAGTTGAAATTTTGAAACGAATACTTAAAAGAAATTCAGATCAATAAAGTAGTAAATCACCTCAGCAGAAGATGTAATTTGGACCGTTACACTGATGGGGGGGGGGGGGGATATTGGGCATCACATAGTTAGAATGTTCCCAGGCAATGCCCGCTAGATCTTCTGGTAAGGATTAAAGCAAGGGTGAAGACGTTATGGCGATAATTAGTGACAGTTTGGTAGCAGAAACGACGGAAATTTTGAATTTCTTATTACAAAACACTGAAGATATAATTTGGAAAGTTTAGTAATTAATTTGGTCGCATCGGTTGGAGGGAGAGCAAATTTAGATAAATTAAGATAAATGAGAACCATGCAGTGTACGAAGCCGAAGATCGTCTACATAATATTTAAAAACCCAGTCCGTACCGCGAAGAAAACACTACACTTCACCATTACGAAGATCAACTGGTTAACGCTGTTTAAGGAAATAATCGCTGTTTAATCTGATAATTAATTAACCCTTCGAAGCCGAAGCTCGTCTAAATAGCATTTACGAATCCAGTCCGTACCGCGAAGAAAACACAACTCTTCACCATTACGAAAATCAAGTGGTTAACGCGGGTTAAGAGAATAATCGCTGTTTACTCTAAGAATCATAAATAATGTCGAGACTTCAGGTTATCACGGAGGCGAGAGTGAAGATGTGTGTCTTCTGGGATGTTGTGCGTACATTAAACACCTGTAAAACATCGGTCTTTTCCTACGAGTGCCAGGCTACATGACGCAACATCCCACATGACATGTTAGTGATTTACGGTCATCTGAAGTGCGTCTTCGTATGTAAGGAGCGATCGCTATTCAAATTACTTTGTCACTCTATTAATCACTGCCAGCCTGAGTGTGTGACTTTACATTTGTTTGAATTGTACGATTTCATGTGGACGCCTAGCCGGGAGGTGAAAAAATCTACTTACATAAAAGACTTTATCTGTGACTGCAGAACGAGTACAAATTGTGAAATAGCCGTCTAATCCCAGTACCAGTAACTCCGCGAAATAAATGTAAACTTGAAAATTTGTCAAGAAATTCCCCAATATTTAAGGAACTAGAATGTTCATTACAGTGTCCTCAAAAGCCAACCACCGGCCATAACCTGAAACATATAAATTTGCTCCAAGTCCTAATCCTCTTCGATATACTTTCATATTATCCTCTAATATACTGTTCTGTAATACAAGCTGTTTCTTCCATTACCGCCTTCTACCTAAAATTCTGCATACATTTATCACGAGCAGAATTGCGTGCTGCATGTATTGTTTATCTTGTTCTTCTTAACCAGAACTAATAAAAGTTATAATATTTCCAGTCTCTTCATCCAACTTAGGTCCGAATATTCTCAAAAACCTTCAGTCTGTGCCTTTCCTTCACAGACAGACAAAACAACGGATAAAGTTGCAGTTTAAACTTAAATCTTCACATTTCTGGCTAGAAGGTGATGCAGATTCACTCTTAAGTGGCACTGGGACATATCCCAGTTTTATATCCGTCGTTAAAATCCAAGTTCTTCCACCCGCTGTACCTTTATCTCCTGAGCTTTCTTTTACCAGTGTTAACGTGTTTTTAAAGCAAATATAATTTGGTTTAAACCGCCAGTTAAAACAACTGCGTGCACATCCAACCCTCTACACCCCCTCCCCCACCCCCAACGCGGTCCCCAAGACACTCAACGACTGTGGTCTGCATTATGTTGCAAGTCACAGGAGTCTTCATAGACCCTGGTTCGTATCCATGTTGATGTTGACTCTATCCTGTCTTCAGAAATGAATTTGACCTTACAATTTCGATCAATTTTCTTTTGACGTGAAAACGTCTTTAAAATCAATGCCCAAATGAGCGACAGTTTCTGTCGAAGTAATTTCAAACTTCATTAACTCGGCTGAAAATAGACATAGCGCCGCCATCTTAGTCTCGCTTTAAAGAGGAAGGATGAAGGTGTGTGCCAGTACCGCTCCGACATTCGTGGCGGCCGGACATCGCGAACTGCGCACGCGCAAAATGAACCCACGATTTTCGACTTTCCGGATTCGACACGTGTCCATAAACGGGATCATATCTCAGACACTAATTATCCGATCCGAGTGAACCAAGTGTTGTTTGAAGAGGGGTGTATATGTTACAACTCATCCCGGGCTCCAAGTGTGTATCTCAAAAACGCACAAAGATACGAGGCTGTGATTTTGAAAAAGTTTGAAAATTTCCCGATTTTCTTAAAATGTCGCGATATATGAGGGTAAAGTACAACCAGAATTACAAAACTCGGTCACGAATGCGTAGAGCACAAAATTCTAAAGAGAATGACACGGAAAATGTCGGGCCCGGACCCCAAACCAACGCGCAGTACTGCCGCGAATATAGGCAACGTAAGCGCGCTCGGACAACTCAGGCGGCATCTGACGAGCCTGGGTCAAGTATGGATGTGGATTTCGTTGCTGATGAGATGGAGAGTGCAGACCGATCGGACCCACTTGGGGCCCAAAATTGGACTTGTACCGGGGCCGACAACTACTTTAAATTTTGTTTAATTTCAATATACTATACACGATTGACGTTTTCACGAAAATAACTGCGGCAGTGTCCGACACTGCCTATCAATTTTTTTCGTTTTCAATTTAAAATGAGAGCTGAATAAGCTGGAGATTTCCAGTTGCATAACAAACGTTGTGAAGGAAAATAATCAATTAGGTTAGTAGAATCATAACATTTTAGTTTAACAACCTGAGTATGGTTATGATAATAAATAATTTAATCTTTGTTCTTCCAGTGCACTGGCTTTAAAATGCCAATTGAGCACATAATTCATGAAGTTTATTATGCAGAAGATATATCTAATAATATACAAGCAATTAATTGGTTTATTAAATCTGCGTGCTAATATTTTATTATTTTTTTTATTATTATTATTTATTTGACTGCAAATGGGTTTTTACCCGGTGGCAGTGGTCCTACAATAAGACACAACAAAACATAAGACAACAAAAACAATAAGAAACAACAGAACAATGAGACAGAACAAAACAATAAGACACAAAAAAAACATAAGACAACAAAAACAATAACAACAGAACAATGAAACAGAACAAAACAATAATACAAAAAACATAAGACAACACAAACAATAACAATAAGAAACAACAGAACAATGAGACACAACAAAACAGTAAGACAAAAAGACATAAGACACAACAAAAACAATAAGACAACAAAACAATGAGACACAAAAAACATAAGGCACAACAAGAACAATAAGACACAACAAAGCAATGAGACACAACAATACAGTAAGACAAAAAAAGACATGACACAACAAAAACAATGAGACACAAAAAACATAAGGCACAACAAGAACAATAAGACACAACAAAACAACACACCACACTCAAAATAAAACAACTCATAATATTACAAAACCGTATAACCTAAAGTACATAACTTAAAAATTAATACCAACTAGACATAAGTCAGTAACAGTAATGAATCACACGTTTCATCAGGACCTTCTCTTCACTTCACTACACTTATGAAGCCTTCCCATCCTCACCCCAATTTACCCCCCTTCACTTCACCTCATTTATCACTTTCCTAACCTTCTTCCTAAACGTACTTGGTTTACAGGAGAGAGTCCCTAAAACCTCAGCAGGTAGCTGGTTCCAGAGTTGGATGGTCCTATTTACAAAGGAATATTTTCCGATATCTGTTCTTTGTTTTCTGCTCCTAACTTTCCGAATATGATCGACTCTGCTCAGGTAGTATGGCCTTTGCAATCTGTCACCTATAGCTTTCCATGCCCGATCTCCCGTGTACGCCTTGAAGAGAGCACATATTCGTGCTATCTTTCTACGCTGTGCCAGGGTTTCCCAGTTCGAATCGCTCCTGTGATATGCAAATTTACATGCTTTCCTTTGCACCCGTTCTAACGCATTTATCTGCCCCTCCCTGTAAGGATCCCAGCACGCCGCCCCATATTCCAGAATCGGACGCACTAGTGATGTGTAGGCTAGACTTTTAGTGTTACTATTCCCCTTTTTGAGAACACGCATTGTAAAATGAAGTGCCTTCCAGGCTTTTTTAACCGTATAATTTACCTGATCAGCTCAGCTTAAATCGCTGCTTAAGATAATTCCCAAGTATTTACAACTGCTCACTTCCGGAATTATTTGGTCCCGTAACGAATAGTTTAGTGGTTCCTTCACCCGACTTCTCGTGAAACTAACTGCCTTACTTTTACTTGGGTTAATTTTCATAACATTTTCAGCCGCCCACTCCCCCAGACTGTTTAGATCCATCTGCATCTTTTCTATGTCTTTACTATTTATAATTTTCCTATATATTATACAGTCATCTGCAAAAAGTCTAATAGTCGATTCAATGTTCCTCCAAATATCATTTACGTACGCGAGGAATAGAAGTGGACCCAATACACTCCCTTGCGGTACTCCTGATGTTACTCTGACTTCCTCTGATAATTGCCCTCCTACTCTAACTCTCTGCGTTCGGCCTAAAAGAAATTCTCTTATCCATGCGACTATCCTCGAGTCCACGCCCGATGCCGCGATTTTCATAAGCAGCCGATCGTGAGGAACTAAATCGAAGGCCTTCGAAGAATCGATTATAATCGCGTCTGACCTTCCTCCGTTATCCAGTGTCTCTGCAATGTCCTGGCAAACCGTGATTACTTGACTTTCACATGAATATCCCGGCCTGAACCTATGTTGACCCTCGAATAACCAATTCTTTTCCTCCCAGTTTTTCCTCAGGTACGATGCTATAACGTGTTCCATTTGTTTGCAGACCACCGATGTTAAACTGACCGGTCTGTAATTTGTGACCAATGATCGATCACCTCCTTTGTAAATAGGAAACACTATGGCTTTTTTCCAGTCCCTTGGTATAGTGGCATTATTAATTGTTACGTCCAATAATCGCGCCAGGTATGGAATCATGGCTTCCCCACCCAGTTTTAGAATTTCCCCAGAAATGCTGTCAGGCCCTACTGATTTGCTTTTTCCCATCCCTGCTAGCCTTTTTCTAATGATTTTAGTACTAATGGCGAAGGGTTCGCCTGAGTTAGCGCATTGTATCTGCGGGATGCTACGCTCGCAGCTAAATACCGAAGAATAATAGAAATTAAGGGAGTTGGCCTTTTCTATCGAGTCAGTAATGAGCCGTCCATTACCATCCTTGATCGCCGGAATATTTTCCCTGTTTCCTTTACGTCATTTTACATACTTGTAGAAATCGGTCCAGCATTTACCTTCATTTCTTAATATTGTCCGTAAAAATGTTTCCTGCGCATTTTGTTTAGCTAATAGCAACTGCTTTGATAGACGTTTCAGTTCCTCTTGGTGCTGTTGTCCTAATTTTCTGCTGTTATATGCTTTTCTCACCCTTGACTTTAACCGTTTCACCTCCTTATTGTAGTATTCAGGGTCCGAATTTTTTCTCAGTATTTTATGTGGCACAAAACGTTGGATACTCTGGAATATTATATTCTTGAAATTATCCCATATCTCTTCCACGCTACTACCATTTCTTACAAAATAGACCGAGTATTGGATTCATCTGGTCGGGAGAGGCAAACCTCATCAAAGTGCGGTAATCCGTAAAAATTCCGTCTATACTTCCAAGATAAAACAACACATCTCCATTCCAAAGATCATTCTGTTTAATTTTGCTCGGGAAAATAACATTAATTTATTCGGGGATCCCAATGCAAAACATCAGTACACTCAGTTGATTACATAATGAGATAATGAATCTTAAATCCGGTGGTAGACGTCGCTCTCCGCTGAAGGCCCACTTTAGAAGAGTCGCTGGACGCCAACAAAGCTCGGGTAACCTACCACTACTATAAATGTTTACTTATAAATCCATGTAAAATTTACCACTTTCACGCCTACAACTTTTGATGCGTAAATAATAACACGCCAGCGGAATGGACCTAACCCAACCTAACCTAACCCACGGCACACGCACATCAAATGAAACGTAATAAAATGGCGAATGATGTGATTATGCGGGTTACATTTCACTAATCAACGAGTTGTGTACGTATATTTTTGCCGGTGCTGTACTAGGTTGTCAGAAGAACTTATATCCTCCGGCCGCCATTAGTTGTGCATTGAACATCTCGATTTGTATTCGTTAGATACAGGTTTTGCAGACCACAGAGCGACCCACCGGCTCATCAATCATACTCACCACGCAGTGATTAGCGTCACAAGTATCATCCCGTCTTGATAACTCGACGGTCTGTCTTTTTCTGTTCGCTTGAAGCAGATCGACTCACTTTTCGAAACTGTTTCTGTGTTAACAAAATAATGACGGAGATGGGACGAAATAAAGTGACGTCACTCGACACAACGGATGACGTAGGTTTACATAATGAGCAATCACGTGTGAGCAACAAGTATGAATGCGGGCTGCATTGTCATGCAGAACACTTATTTAAATCAAGTTTATTAATATGAAGGCGATTCTGCGTATTTATTGGGCTGATTTGGTAGGACCTGTGGCAGACTCCTGCGAACACGGTAATGAACATCGAGGTTTCATAAAAGACGACCCTCAGACATCACATGAAGCAAGTTTCTGGGTGGAGGTCCCATTCGTCCCTTTAAAAACTAGAGCCAGAAACACTCTCTTGTAACCGTGTCACTGTTTCGGTCCTGGCAACAAACGCACTCTGAATTTGGATGTAAAATGAAATCATCTACGGGAAAATTAAAGTTCATGAAGTGAAGATTAGGCAGTGTGGTAGGCCTTCTGCATGCGCCCTTTTGCTTGAAGCCACAAGACAGACTGAGCCTCGTGTTACCGACGGTGACTCTCGTCACCGCCAGATGAACCCCCCGCCAACATATCAACAGCAGAACGCAATTTCCAGTGGAGGATCGGCACAGTACTCTCATACGCAAGGCCACACACAAGCCATGTTGTACACGGAGACCGCATTTAGAGCAACAGGGATGCTACCGTCTGTGCAGAAATGTGTGTTCGTGCAGCAGAACTTCGAGCTCTGTTGTTAATCTGCGAGAGAAACGTATTTTTGAAACGCGTTAAACACTCCACTTTTTGACGGGCGTCTTACGCATGGACCAGAATTTGTGTCGATATCGGTCATCTGGGTTAATACCCGCAAGACTTGTAAGAAGATATCAGAGTTTCGGAGGAACATACTGCCTCCATCTTCGACACTGGCCATATCTTCTAGATTGCAACGCTCGTTCTGAAGATTGAGGCAGTATCTTCCTCGGAAACTCTGCTATCTTCCTACAAGTCCACACGGTGTTACAGCCCAGAAGAACAACGTCAGCATATTCAATGCGTTCAGAACTTCATTTAGCTCCGAAGAGCTTTGTAAACTGACACCCGTACATAACCACAGCAGCGTCGGAAGAAAGTCTGGTCACTTACTAGAATCCGCAGGAACAAATGACCTTGAACCAGTTTCTTCCTGCATAAAGTTCGATTTTACTTTCCTGTTAAGCAGGGGCTGTGTTCCACCTCCACAAACTGAAATGAACTACGAAACAGAAAGCAGTTCGGCACTTTCAAAAGAAAGGATAAACATTCAGAGAGACGGACGGATGAACAGACACCGCCATCACTTTTGCACTTCGCTTGAAACCCTGTCCATATATCGATCCCAGACCCATAAGCTTGGATTGCCATGTCCTGGAGGCAAATCGAGTGCACTATCTGTGTATGTGGAAACGGTCCAGGAAACATGGGAGAGATTTGAACACAGAGAGAGAGAGAGAGAGAGAGAGAGCAATGCCCTCCCTCAGAACGAGCCCGATGTTGCATGCTTCAAGTGGGCTCTGCCCTTCCGGAGAGTCGAAAGCAATCTGTATTGTACTGTGTGGAACGAGGGCAGTCAGTCTGATGAAATATTTGTGCGCTGGAGAGACGATCGTGAGGCCTTGAAGCTGAGAGTACAACCACTGACATAAGTCCATGATCAGAAGATTTGTTTCCTAAAAGAACAGACGCATTCCGGCTAATTTCGGAACACTTCCCCGAATTTAGTGGTCCCTACGTTCCCCGACACACAACGCATGAATGTTGTATCGGCCAAACGTTGCACTACGGATACCAAGAATTTATGCCCTTCTCTGACACGAGAGACTATAGTCGGGTATTACAATGTTCACTGCCACGCTCATCTTGAACAACTACGAGAAAGTTCGAAAAATGCTGATTTCCTGTTCGTTTTGAATACTGCGATCTGTAACAGAAAATTACGTTTAGAACTGAGTAACCTTTAACAAAGAGGGATGTAGAATATAATGTAATTCATTCACACCTGAGGCAGAAATAAACTTCAACCATTTCATTCCAACATCATAAGGCCGAAACTGAGTTGAACCGAGCACAAACAAAGATAATCTAATGATCTGCCTACTGTAAAATGTTGGGTAACATTATTTTAACAAATCATTACATCACATTATTCCTTTATTTACTTTTCATCTCGCAGTCCTTTGTACTCAGTTCGGCAGTTTCGAAACAGCAGATAGATTGTACAAAGACCATTCACTCCCTGTCAAGATTGACGCAGAATGTAAACACTGCCGCGTTCATTTGTTCTTTCGCCTCGCATTATTTTATTGTAAATCTATTTCGCGTTTCAGCTGTTATTCATTCGGTCCTGAAAAGCCTTTACCTGAGTCTTACGAGCGTATGCTCACGAAATGAGTTTGCTTCTTAAGATATTTAACATCTACAGATTGATAAAGATGATAAATTTGTGGGAAAGGGCTCGAAACAGCCGCTGTGTGTTTCAATATGAAACATCAGCGCAAAAACTTTCGTAGAACGAACAGCGAGTGCCAGCCCCTGTGTACCCACGGACTCTGAAAGATTCTTCTGAAATTAAAAACCAAGGGCTGAGGTAGTTTTAATGTACGTGATTTTTTATCGAGTTTCTGAATTTCTACTTTCACTGCTCACTAAAGCCTTTCATGGAACCAGAGGGTTCATTAACGATTTCACAAGAACCCGCCAACATACATGTCCTTAGCCACCTGAATCCAGTACACGTCCTCAGACGAGATTTATTCAAGATCCGTGGTTCTTCAAATTGGTTTGTCCTTCAGGTGTTCCGTCTAAAGTTTTGTACGCATTTCCCATCTCTACCCTGAGTTTTGTGTGTCTTGCGCATTTCATTCTAGATTTTATTACCGTGTCTTGTACGTAGAATGTTCTCAGTGTGATACATTTAAAATAAAACTGAGTTGTGTTTTACAAACAGCGAGAGCGTTGGTATTTGTTGAGAAAACAAAAAAAGACCCGGTTCCGGCACTGCACATTTTGAATTGCTGGCGCAGAGACAACGCATCTTAACAAAGCAACACAAAACAATAAATATGGCGTCCGTGTTCGTTCGCCATTTGTAAGACATACGCTGACCCTAATGTGAATCAACAAACTGCATGTTATCGCCTTGAATTTGAAGAGCCCAAAGCTTTCTCAAGATCCGGTCCGCGACTCTTTCTTCCATGCATAACGTCAGCGATAAGGGAACATTATGAGGACAGGCACGTAATGGACCCAGCAGCGCATTCTTCGGCGGAGATAAACTTCAGTCACACAAGGAGCATGTACTGCAACCCGCCTCAAACGCCCGGGGCGAAGGCCAACAGAAGTAACTCGGTTTGCTATCACCAAGACGAAGACAACTGGCGGACGTAACTGGTAACTGAACTAGCCATTTGAATCGAAACGGTGAACAAATACGAAATTACACTCATCGGTCTTCGAGCCACGACCCCTGTAATGTGTAAAAACCTAGCGCTACATGATTCTTCAACCCGAGCCAATAAAATGCAATTACATGATCAAATGCACACGTCACTTTCCTTATTAAAATAATGTTTATGTGATCATAATTAAACTAACGAAGTAAGATAACTGAAGGAACTAGCGGTCGTTTAGCTGATCAAGAAATTAGTGTATATGGAAAAACCGTGTTCATAAAATACCGCCACCGGACCCTATCCTGAGCCACATAAATTTAGTCCACTCCGAATGGATGCCAAGTGAGACGGGCTTATCTCCCATCCAGGGAGTAATATGCAATATCCAATATATTAAATGAACTAGAGCCCCTGTTCTGTTGGTATAAGAAGAATTCCATCAAAGTCAGAGAGAAGTCGATTAGGGAGTTAATTCGTTTTTCTCGAGGTCCGAAATAAAAGTAACTCAAAAGAAGATTTACTATTCACGTAAAATTTCTGAGGGTAGATGTGCCCTGTAACTTAAAAACTCATGAGCACCGGAAGATAAATAATTGGAGCAGGTGGTTTCTCGATTGATACACGAATACCCGAGTCGTAAATGCGACGACGTCTGAGGCACAGAACACTCGGCGGCACTAGCTGATACTTGCGAACGATTTATCTTTTGAGTTGGCAAACGAAAGTAAGTCGAGTCGAGATTCTCGTTACTTCTGTCCGTCTCTTTCTCTGATTTTCCTGCGCCCCCCCCCCCCCCCACATCTCATTTTGGAAAAAGAAAGCAGTGACGTTCTAGCCGTCGTCTGCATTCGATCGCTGGAGAACTGGAGAGCAATAATATACGGACTGCCAAGGAGCTGATCACGTGATCAGTAACACCGGCGCCGCCTGGTTGGGCTAACCCTTTAAGGCCCAGTGGTAACTATATGTACCACTTACTTTAATAGTCAGTAACCCTGCAATTTACATTAATGTGTGTCGTATGATTCTCAGTGTAAACAGCGATTACTTCCTTAAACGGCGTTAACCAGTTGATCTTCGTAATGGTGAAGTGTTGTGTTTTCTTCGCGGTACGGACTGAATTCCTAAATATTATTTACACGAGCTTCGTGCTTCAATTTTTCAGAACAAGGTGCTCAGAATTATAACGAAACTCCCAAGGGTAACGTCAATCGAAATTTTACATGAGCAAACTGGCATGGAGACGTTCCGTAACCATGTCAGGAAGCTAGCAAACAAATTTTATGCTAAAAGTCAAGCGAGTGAGAACTCCCAAATTAGGCTGTTAGGTCAATATGACCCCATTTACGATAAATACCAGCGACCGCGGGCCCTACTAGGGGGCTGATCCTGCACATACCCAACAAATTACACATATTTAAATAAAGTAAAGTCCATTTTGGGCAAAACCCTACTGATTTCAGCCAGCCGTTCATCGGAGGACGCTCCAGCGGAACTCCTGCCATGGACCAGACCACGAAACCATCAGCTGAAGAAGACCACGGAAACACGGATGACCTGCATCCATCATATTGTGTTGTATTATTACACCAAATGTACCTGACTTTATCAATAAAGCCCATGGCACAAGTTAGGGAAACCTAGGGGTCGTACTAATCTCTCTTTTGTCTGCCGGACCGCTGGCTAGTAGTCAGCGCGCACCCGGAAGGTCCTGCGACCGGCCATCTCGACACAGGTTTTCCTTGGTTTTCCTCTGTCTTCAAGCAAATGCTGAGATGGTTCCCAAGTTCCAAGTTGCCACTGCAAGCTCCTCATGCAGCCCTCCCTATTTAAATTAATCAACATTTACCACCCCTTAACGCCGTCAAAATTTACCCTCCTCCCCTCATAGTCTCAGCTTTCGCTAATACAAAGTTCAAAATTCCGCCTTTTATGCCAATCATCACACTAACGCCTTCACTCTTACTTTATCCTTAACAGAAGGACGAGCGGGCATTGCCTGGGGACCTTCTAGCTATAAGATGCTCTTTCTCCCCCCCAGATATCGAAGTGTCTCTCACTTCTCCCCCACCAATTTCCTCTTTCTCTCTCTCTCTCTTCGTGTTTCAAAGGGTTAACCAACAAAGAACTGGCGGAAGAAGGCGCACATTTTGACCGCCACTTCCGAGTTTGCAAGTGCTCCAGTAAACAGCCGCGCGAATACTTCGATACAAATCGATACTGCAGCCTAACTCAATCGGAATTTAAAAAAAAAATACACGTAAAAATTCAGTTAAAACTACACCGATGCATGACACGCAGAAAGACAGAATATCGAAGAAATAAAAAGAACCTGTTTAATAAAACCCAGATGTGTTAGCCCACCGTTCCCAAAACGGGTCCACTTAATTTGGGCAATATGACCTTAAAGCAGGAGAAAACGCAGCTCTGCGCTCAAAACACTAAAAACTGAGTTTTTTGTTATTATTCGTACACACACAGAAAATGGAATGAGACCACCCATCACTATTACGACGCACCGTTGCACGAGACATGAAGTTTAGAGACGCAGCCTCCATTTCGGGGTGCTGTTTGTAACAGGAACCTTTCGATCAGACTTCGCCAAAACCAGACGAATGCAAGGAAACTATCATTAGCGTTTTTTCTTGCCGCAAACTTTGTAACAGACTTGGTTTACTAATATTATCACGGATTCGGAAATCCCGTTGACCGCCATATCTTCTTTAATCGCCATGAACGATCTCAAAAAAATTCTGTCTCAGCATTTTTAAAAGTAGCTACATGCCACATTTTCTTCAAATTAACTTTTGTTTCATTATTTGTTTTCCTTCAGCTGAAGGCAGACAAATAACACGGGACCGTGTTATTTGTTTCAGCTTATAATAATGATGATGTGTTTTCAATTAAAGTATAGCCCAGCTCTGCTAACAAAGTTGTTACCTGCTCGATTGCAATGTAATCAGCGTCCTCTTTACATGCATAACTTGCTTAAAATACAGATTGGTGCATGCGTACCAACACAGTTTTGCCAAGCTACTAACTCGTACACAAAGCACAAATAATTCACACAAATCCCACTCACCCCGTTATCAGACTGTTAATTTTGGGTTTGTTCACATTCATCGGGCTGTTTATTTCACAACTACAGTAAGGGAATATACGACACCAATACCATGGAACAGACGCCTTTCTAAGGAGCTGTTAGTTGCTCAGATGGTTAGGAAATAGCTGGTTTCTGAAGTAAGTCACCAGAGCCGCCACTGGACCCTGTTCTGAGTCAGTTGAAACCAATCCATACCCTCCTCCCTTAAAATCCGTATAAATATCTCCCACCCATCTACGCCCAGGTCTCGTAAGCGGTCTGTTTCCTTCAGCTTTGCCGACTGATATGTTGTGTTCATAGTAAGTAACCATGGAAACCGCGAACAGATTCGGGAACGCGAACAGGAAGACATGAAGGATGTTCCGCTGTCTCACCACAGACGGAACTGATCTAGGCTCCTAGACGAGGCGTTTCTCAGTCTTCGGCCCACAGACCACGTGCGCCCCGTGAACAAAGAACCCACAGAACGGTTTGTCTGTGGGAGCCTCAGCTGTGGCCGAGTATTCCCGCATTGCGGGTAGCTCGCTCCCGGGAAAAGCCACCCGGGGGTGTGTTGCAGCGCGGGGTAGTTCGCACTCTGACACGCTGGTCCACACGCGTGCGTGACCTTTCGCCAGACGAAATCACTCTCTTTTAGCATCTCGTTATTTTCCTTAGTCATGTCTTTCGCGAGGGATGACAGAATTTCATCGCATATGAATGAGATTCGCGACGTATCCGCTTCGAATCCCGACCGGAGTTCGGATGCCTTGATTTAGGCCTATGTTTTAAATACAAGCAAATTCCGAGACGGTAAACAAAGTAGGTCGGTCCCAAGTCTGAACCTCTACAGACTTATAGAAATTTACTAAAGAAACCAACAAACAGATTAAGACGTAAATCGACCACAGATAATCGTGGTAGTTGATATAAATGCAGAAGAAACCAACAATAATTCGTGATGGTTTTCATAACCTAACATTTGTTTCAGTTTCTTGAGTCGAAATTTCAAACCAAATTCTGAATAGACTCTGTACAATTTTCACGTTTGTCACATACTTTGTGTAGCCCACAGATTTTTTTTAAAAAAATCAATTTATTCTTGCGGCTTTTTACAGAACAGCTTACGAAATTTTGTTGAAATCCACCTCCTTTAAATATAATAAGATGCATAAGACAGTGTGAAGCCGTAACCGCGTAACGTAGTTAAACATTCGTGCTCATTTAATTAGCGGCAGAGACGGTCTGACTTGTTGGCACTGCATTGCCTGAAATCTGCAGATTTGCCGAGCGTCGCACACAAAAGGACGAGTTAGCTGAGCGTCTCGTGCGACGCGAATGGAGCTTTGAGCCAGCACAGATTCAGCTCATGGAAACACGAAAACATCGCAGGTTCCTTCGTTAAAACACCAAACAAACAACACTCAGCATGGGACTCAGAACAAATCCTGTAAAGGAACGCGATGATATTTACTCCGGGTGAATCAGATGTTCCTAATGGGCGACGATACTACATTTAATCAATATTGGTTTGGAATGTCAGTGTACAGACAGACAGAACAGTACGGCTTCATTCGTTTCGGGACGGAGCCAAAACCAGAAATCGATATAATATGAAGTAGCTTTAGTGGAGACATCGCTTAAGATTTTAAACATTCTATGTTCAAAGCGTAAATGAAAGCGGATAACAGACTGGCCTAACCTCTAGCCTTTATAAAAAATCCCGCCTCCGTTCCTGGCCGCTCATTCCGGACCACACACGATTTTGTAGTGCGAAGTGAATCTATGCCCGTCGATGTTCCGTTGCTTGGCAACCGTTTAATTCATAATTCTATCACTATATGGCGCCACGACGGTAAATAGTCGACAGGAATATACACCCACTATTTTGATAAGAGTGTAAATTGTTTCCGGTCGCTGTGAATTTCGCTCCGAGGCCACGCCCACTTCCGTGCGGTTCGATTTAACTCGTGTTTGCGCGGCTCTCCCATTCTGCGGATAGATTTAGAAAGAGCGCGGCTTTAGCACGAGCAGTGGCAATGTGTTTACCGAACGCCTCCATTAAATGACCTCGAACAAACGCTCCCTTCTGACAGAGCCTCTCTGAGAGGATAGACGGATTACGATCGAGGGGAAAATGCGATTTTCTCTCTCTCTCTCTCTCTCTCTCTCTGCCTGAACCTTTTTGTGACGTGGTTAAGATCCACTAATCAAAAGCGGTACTGGAAGACGTATTATGATCGGTATATTAATTAATAAGTCGTTGTTAAACATCCATAAACGCCAAGTGTTTATCAGAAGCCGCCATCTTCTAGTTCGGTCAATAACTCTTCCGATTACTCAATTTCTGTCTCGACTGATAACTTCATCGAGGAGGCAGTGATCAGCCAGAGATAACACGTGGAAGTAATTTTATTACCAAAGCCCTTGGAGTTGAAGATAAAAATTCTGATTCTGAAGCACGAGGTTTATACACCCCTGATTTTGTGGTTTCTGCGTTTAGGACCCACAAAACACTCTTTGAATAGTGGACATGCCAACTTTATTAAAATGGTGAAATGAAAGGTAAAATTCTAGGTACAGAAAATAAAACAGCCTTACTGTTTGGCCTGTCATATATTTATTTACGGTTCATTTAACGACGCCGTCAAAATCTCAGATCACACGACGTCGAATTGTGTGGCGAATTGTGAATAATGAATCAGAATGTACATGGAAGGAAGCGGTTGTTTTATAGTTTAAGGGACTATGAGGAAACATGTCTGGAGGAACTGACGAAAACCAAGAAAGACCTCAGTGAGGAAGGACGGAAGGCCTCTGGGCCAAGCACTGAACACGGGGCTTCTCGAAGCAGGAGTGACGTTGGTTGGCCTGTGACGAAACTTGTGAACAAGACGGAGATATTTAATTCGGAAATATAAAAGGAAAGAAAAACAGACGATATTAATCACGAATGAAGACGCAACAAAGAACAAGAGATGTTTCCAACACAACAGGAAATCACGCAATCCTCAAAAAAGTATCAAAACATGTTAAAAATGAGCCCTGAAGTAAATTTGATGATGATGTGAAGCAGCCAGTGTGCCTAGGAGGCGTGGAGGTAAAGTTTAACCGGCGGCTACTAGTTCCCCCGGTCAGAGCGCAGTGGGGCTCACGACAAGAAGAAATCCCTTTTCCTACAATGCCTGCCACCTGAACACATTCAATGCCTTACTACGCAAAGCTGTACGTGTCACCACGTGTTGTATGGAAAGTGCTTATTCATTACATCAATTAAGATCAAGTCCCAGTCAGAACGGTGCTCCGACGTCTGATTCGTGTGAAATGATTTTCAATTTAACTCAAATTCCAGTCGGTTAACACCAATCAACAGCTTTTGCCCGTGTCCATATACGCGGTTTATAAATACTGAATGCTGACCTGGTGGGGGGGGGGGGTAGGGGGGTTACTCTGAGCTCTGACGGAACGAACATGCAATGGGTCCACGCGTGGATGTAAGTAGGACATATCAACATTATGAATATTTTGATGAATTCGTGTTTTTAAGCTTTAACTGTATCACGACGTCTTGTTATAATTCTTGGTTGTTACATGATTAACTCAGTGAAGCAGGCTTCTTCTTATGAAGCTGATAGTTGCCCAGCTAGTCAACAAATTCCCGTTTTTGTGAAACACAAAGTTTCATTACCGTGCTCGCAAGAGCTCGCCAGTGGACCTTATCCTGAGTCAGCTGAATCCAATCCAAACCCTTGCTCACTATTTATTTAAGGTACATCATAATATTATTCTCCCACATGCACGTAGGTATCGTCAGTTTTCTCACCACAATTCTGCACGCGTTTGTCATATCACACATTTTCTCTGCCCCCTTATACGTTTCAGGGACCATTCAACTCCAATTAGAAAGTAAGGCAAGGGATGGTTTAGATACGCGACGACTGACATCTAAACCTCAACAAGAAAATTAATTTCATTAAAGAAGATTTCAAATCAAACACGTCACAAATATCTTCCACGTACTGTACACAGGCCCATACTTCGATCAGGTACACACTCAACAAGAAAGAACTAACTCACTTAAAGTTCTCACTTCGTGTTCGTATAAATTACAAACAAAACTTCAAACTCTTAAAATCACAGAGGAATAAAGAAAAGTTTTAATTAACTTGTCCGCGACTACAGATTAACTGCTCCATACTCGAAGGCTGGGCAACTTCCGTATCTTTCGCATATGCATTTAAATAACTACTGAGTATGTAAATAACGTGAGGTAGCGTGGGGTTCATGATCACACCGTACACAGAAATGAAGCGAGTTACTATTAATATCCTGTGTATAATTCTCAGTTGTTAAAACCACGCTACTTTTTTCCTGAAGCCTTGAAGTTGGTTCGCCTTGTTGGCCATTTTCGTTTTATTTTAACGACGCACTACTTCATCCATAATTAAAATGCAGACATAGATTAACATGGGGGTAGTCTCAACTTTTAGATTTACAGCACTCGACCTACCAAAGCACTCAACTGCCCTCGCAGGTACTCACTTAAAATCCTCGAAGTCTGAAGTTTCAGAAAGGTGAGATCTATAGTGCTTAGAAAACAATGGTGACCCTCTTCTACATAACTGGATCAGTAATTACTTTATGCAGTGTGTAGTTTGATCAAAATTGGGCAAAATGAATGTTAGTTACCACTAGGTTCTAAAGAGTTAAAGAAACAAATACTAATTAGGGAGCACGCTTAAATTAACAAGGTCCTTCGTCAACCCCAGTTTAAGACGTGTAGCAGGAACTCCTCCACCGAGAGTCTAGCCATTTAGAAAAATGAACCTCCGATGTTCTCAAAACAGTCCTGCCTTCTTCCGGCCCCAACATTTCCCTCTGAGTAAAATTTTCCACCTTCCTACGAGACAAGGATTCAGACGCCGCCCTAACCTAACAGCTACTGCAAATCTGATTCGAACGTCCTTAGAACAATTCGACTATTACTTACGGGAAATCGTAGTTACAAAAGTGGAAGTGAATGAATTCACTTACCTTCTGCGGGCTGAATCCAACGCCAGAGTTTCCCTAGCGTCAAGAACCATGGCTGCCTCCTGCAAAAGTAAAGTGGTACAAGTTATTAGACAGAAATACCACACGGGGCCTGTTTCTTTGCTTATTAAACACCCGGATGCTGGAAATGTCCGTTCTTCGAAACATTTACCTGTAGAATGATGACGCTCATTCTCTGGGCGCCAAACAGCACAGCTACCGCAATGGGCTGATGCTCTAAGTGGTTCTGTTCCTTGTGTTTAACTAGCTACTTTGTTTTAACAACCGTCCTCAAGATCAGAGTTGTCAGACATTTCTCCTACAGTCAGCCGAGACACTCAGTTTGCCCGCACAACCAGCGTGTCGATGAAATTGCCGTCTTTCACGGCGCTCGGGTTTAAACCTGGAGTGTGTATGCGTATCCTTTTCCAGCTTCAGGGACAGATTTGTTCCAAATCGCAATTGCTCCTAAAACAACGGATTCTGCACACATCTGGCAAAACTGCATGAGGCAGGTCGGAAATCCCTGCCTATGAAACGCACATCGACCGCTTGACGGCGATAATTTCATCTTCAAAACCCTCCACAAATGCCATACATCACGCAACAGGCGTACGTCATGTTCCTGAATGACCATATCAGTCCGTCGGGATGGATCATGTAACTGCAAATGCGTTCGAATTATCTTAACGGAAACATAACAGTGCGTACACACACAAAACAGTTCAAATCAGGTATATATCTGCAATTCGGTACTCAGTATTATGTAATTACACTTAAATGCTGAAATTTATGTTCTTCTTTCGGAGTAATCAGTGGAAAACAAACGCAACTTTGAAGTATTACAATTCCGTATCCCGCTGGATACGACCACAATGTACTGGCAAGTTCGGCTACGGATCACTGCATTTTCCCGGCTTCCTGGGCCGAGATGAGGTCAATTTCCTACATTCAAATCAACTTTACTGAGCTGCATATTTCTGCATAACTTTGTGCTTCGGTTAGAACAACAACAAAACAGATAAAATACAGAGGCGGCAAAAATATCGATACAGACCACTACTTTGCATCTGTCTGCTTTCCTCCTATCAACGAGGGCACAGAGCGTGCTACTACTCCACTCAAAGACATTGGCTATCTCCATCTCAGATATCACGCGGCCCACACCTCGAACCAAAGGGGCAGTAACAGATATTACGAAAACCTTAGCGTCAGAAGGCACGTTCTTTCAGTACAGACGCACTCCAAAGACATTCTTATCGGTCGGGGACCCAACTCCGCGGCTACAATTTTTTATTCTCTGTAAAGAAATGCCAACAGAAGCAAAAGTTGGGGGCGGTGGCGGGGGCGGCAGGGGGGGTGGCGATTGTTCAGAGAGCCGCCATTGTGCTCTGCTTCTTTTAGCAGGACGAACAAAGAGGCTGCGAGGTTCCGCACGAGACGACGTTTGTTATGACGGAAAAGGAAGGAAACTGAGACAAAGTCGTGCTCTGGGAGAAGATGTTCGGGGGTAGGGACAGACGTCGATCGCCGGCAGTGCGATGATTACCACTTCCCTCACCGCGGGGGGCTAAGCACTACTTTGAGCATAGTAAACCACTTTTTACAATCGCATTCAGCCCTGTTTCCCGCCCGATGACGTAAAATTGAAATTCAGGCAAAGCTGGTGTCAGTATGTTGCATGGGATTGTTAAACACGTAATTTAATCCGTGTTTTAAATTCATTTTGAAATGTAAGATGTGAGGTTCTGCATTGGATTGAACTGATTCAGTTGCAATGCCTACACAAAATTTAATTTGCCCTTTAAACTTCTCAGGTTTACATCAATGTATCTACGTAACAGACAAGAAATTTTCTACCTGCTGCAATGTATAAGAGACATACAATTCGATAAGTTACCTCAATTTTTAAGTAATGAATTTTCTGCATCCAAAACCCTTACTTACAAATGGTCTTTAACCCCCTAATACTTGACTCAAGTTCAGAACTTAGATGCAGAAAGTAACAAAAGCAATTCGGCCAACAGGAGCCTTACAGTGGACATCCGTAATCACCACACTTCAATCTGCATTGCATTATAATTACTAAATGGCAGCAGTTCCCCACAACGGGCTTTGAACCCACGAGCAGACCGAGACGACAAAGTTCAATGCATTTTAATTGCACCCGGTGAGAAAGGCGGCTACCTGCGAAAACAAACATTGAGTTAGTTCCCCCTCCCGTAAATTTATGTACAACAAAAGTTCATTCAGACGAGGCAGCGTTTTTGTGCTACGTCTCTGGAGTCTAATGATGTTTATAGATGGTCTGAGTGGCGAGTGGTGATTCGGGTCTGCAGAACCGGAGGACGGAGGACGGAGACAGAAGACGGAGCTAGCTAATTAGCGGACATCTGTCACCTGGGATACCCGTAAGGGCATGAGTGGCACAAGACGAGCATGCTCTGGTACCTTTCACAGTCCCCGTCAAAAACGCTATATGCACCATCTAATCATCATCATCACCATCATCATCATCAAGACAGACGAAGTTATTTAACTTCATTCGGCTTTAAAAATGCGTTAACTTCGATATGGGGGAGATTCTAAATCTGTAAGTTCAGTTCGTTCAGAACAAAATAAAGTAATTTACGAGACACTCGGCTGAACATTCCGACGTGAATAAACTGAGTCTACAGAGTACCGTCCTTCGTGAGACAGCGAAGAAGAAATTGGAGATTTTGTATTGAAACCCATCGTTCATTACGACGTTCAGAAAACCCAATTACTCGAATCAATTTCGAGCCAGACGAATCCGGTTCACACTTTCATGCCACAGTCCATTAAAATATATCTTAATGTTATCCTTCCATCAATGCCCAGGTCTGGTAAATTGATATTTTCCACGAGAGACTGTAGGAATTAAACTTTGTACTGGACCGTTCGCGTGTTTGTAGCAAACGTGTAAGCTTGACCCTTTCAGAATGCAAAATAAATAGGTACTGAGCACGGGAAGAATACGTATCTCCGAAACGTCGGGAGCCACCTGCAATGCCAAGCGGCGTACCATTACACAGGAGACCGAAATCTAAATGGACGTTTCTATGTTGTTCTATTGTGTGGTTTATGAATGATAGATCACGTGTCATCAGTTCAGAGAGCAACTCTGCGATGTGCGAGTAACTACGTATCTTTGCTCAGGATCACATGACAGAAGGAATCTGTGTTCTTAAGCAAATGGTTCGTAGGATGGATTGTCGGTTTAATTGCGGGGATAAGTTTACAGATAATTTACATTTATGCAGATCGTAATTGCTTTGTAGCTGAGACGTTGTCTTACGTCACTACACGAGAGTACGTCCTCGCATCATCACAAGGCTCGCCGGATGATGGAATTTATTCCTACCTGAAACTCGCATAAAGCATAAAGCTTTAAAGAACAATGAACATGATAGGCTTGCTTGTTTTAAGAAGGGGTATGCTCCATGAATGGAAGACAGTTGAGGAAGGTCAAAGAAACGGTGTATTAAGAACACGCTCTCTTACTTCTGCTTCTGTTTTGGGTTATGTCAGTTAATTTAAGGTCTTTACGTAATGATCACGATGTAGGCTATCCACGATTTTTGTTCGACATTTCAGAGGAAATGCTGTCGCCATGCTAACTCGCACGTCGATCGTGAGACCAGAAGGTTCGCCGTTGGCTCCGAAACTTCTGGTTCATTAAACATCTTGATGTGCTATCAGACTGTACTTTACTACGATGTATAATTTAACTGTTAAAGCCTAGTTGCAACTGTGTGTTACACGTTTTTTTAAAATTCAATAAGTGTAAATTTTTTGTTTGTTTTGTATGATTCTTAGTATAAACAGGTATTATTTCCTTAAAGAGCATTAGCAAATTGATCTCTGTAGTGGTGAAATGTGGTGTTTGAGTTTTTAAATTGTATTCAGGCGATCGTCAGTTTGAAAAGTTGATGAATATAATAATTCAGAATACATAAGGCCGAGTAATTATAGAAATAATAAAATCTGAGCTCGGTTTCCAAAGTGGTAGCGGAGACCTATGAAATACGTTCAGTGATATGACTAATTGTTGCAGGGATATGAAGTAGTAGAGATAGCTCACTGCACAGATCAGTGAGTTCAATATTTGTAGGGGTAATTAGCAGAAACTAGAGCAATCGTATAGGAAGAAATAGTGTTTCTTTTGGTAAATGTGCTGTTATTGTCCTCACGGTGTGGTGACACTATGTCTCTGTGGAACTACGACGAGTGACAGTTAAATGCTTCCCACGCAGAAAGTTCCTCAACTAAAATCTACAAATTTTAATGAGATATGTATTGTTTGTTGTGTGCACGTTTAGTGTACACTTAAAAATGTGTTAAAACCTATACTCAAAAATTGGCCTCCGCTTTATGCACTTCGAATAAATAAAGCATGACACGTCGAACTCTTGCGGGCAGTGCGATTATTCTGTATTAGCTTCCATTTAATCTGGAACAGGACTTCGTGAACTTCGATGAAATGGGATCGAACACACGTGTGATGATATTTTTTCACCATAGCCAATCAGCCATCAATCTGTTCTCTCAATAATGTTTGAAATTACAATATAACAGCAACGTAAAGTAACGTCTAAAATCTCGACTTTTTTATTCGTGAACCATATTGGAAAACGTTCCGGGATCAATCACTTGCATGTCGATCTCTTGTTTTCCGCTAGTAATAGCAACTATCGATTTAGTGATTAAGTAAATTACAATTAAGGTTTTAAGGACGGTATAGACGGGGACATCCGGAGCTGTAAGAATGGGCCTGGTGCTTAGCTGTCGGGCGTGGCTTGGTGCGTCGTTATTAAAGGTGCGTCCGCACTATTCGTATCCCCGTAAATGTGGACGTAGGACTCGCTCCAGTGTCGGTAGAGTAGCTGTCTGTACACACGTGGTAACAATCTCTATCCTTCCACGTAGTACAAAGTAGCTCCGGCGAAGACGTTGTCAGCTTTAACTCCAAAGAAAAACAACTTTGGGAACCAAGAATCGAGAGGCATAAATTCCAAATCGATATCAAAACAAAACATATTTTAACCACAAGGTTTTCTGTCTTTATTTAACACGCTGATTCACTCTGAAATTAAAATCGAGACTGTGGCCTGTCCCTAGAAACACCTTCCACTGGCTCTTAAGTAAAATAGTAATTGAACTCAAATTAATAGGCCGTGAGGGGTTCAAAGATATGTTACAAAACGAACCCTTGAAACGTGCCGTTGGGCTCCCTAGTACCTCTAAACATTAAACTACAGCTCAGAGCAACATAACACAACACAAGAACGAGGGCTAAAATCTGTTCTGTGGGTGAATTTCGAGACCGTGTGTTGGCTTCTGAGCGTGCGTCTTGCACGGAGATGGCTGTGTTCTGGGTCGTAGCGCCGTGTAGTCTGATAGAAATTTGCCACCGTTTCAGATATCCTTGCTGCACCCATCATCAGGGCGATGATCGCCCTGGTGATAGAACCTTTAAGGTATATCCGACAAACTAAATGCAGTTCTGATTGCAACGGAATTAGCAGTAATAATAGTAACAACAATAATTACAGAACAATTTAGTTGACACCCCTGGTAAACACTTCAGGCATGGAACTATTAAAGACGGTCACCACTGTAACAGCAGACGTCTTACGGAGACATTAATTTCGTTAACTCCTTGATGCTGAAACTTATCTAAAATATTTAAATGTTTGCACCGCAAAGAAAATACAAACTGTCTCCATTGCAAAGATTAATTGGTTAATTCTTTGCACAGAAATAATTGCTGTTTATTTTGCAAATACCATATGTACTAAATGCAAAGTTGTTGATTGTTAAAGCAGGCGGTACAGTATACGTCACCGAGCTTTGAAGGGCTAAATTTAAATGCAGTTTCCAGAAGCTATTATGTAATGAGCATAACGGACAAGGTTTCGATCTGGTTTATGGACAGGTACCCTATAGGTCTGTGTAGAAGTTTTGTAGTGTTCTGTCAGCCGACAGGTCCATATGAACAGGATCCTTCCATCCTTTTCTCGGATTGGGACCTGTTCATATACGTTCTTGGCAGATGATCCAGAAGTGGTTTGCCATTGCCTTCTTCTGTGTGTGAATGGAGTAATTGTTGGGATGTTACGGAGAAACCGGGTAAGCCCCCGGAGGAAAACTCCGTGTTGCCTAGACCACGACCTTGCCCAACACAAGTTATAAATTCGGGCACCGCCGGGAATCGAACCCGTACAATAACATTATGAACAGCAACAAAGTTTTTATGTAACGCATTTAGAAGGAATAAAAGATTAGTTGCCTAACCCACTAGCTACATTGCATTTTGTTATTGGTTTATGACTTTACATTATTTAAATGAAATATAAGCAGCTTAAAATTTGTGGGACTGCAGTTCCGTACAGCAGCGATGTGGGTTTTATGCGTTTTGCCTGTAACTCCTATACCGGTAAGTTGCGAGTTTAGGATGAATATTTATCACTTATGATTTTTCAGTTCTGTTTCGTGAAAACATATAGGACCTGCCTCCCGGCACTGCCATCTCTTTTATACATGTCCTGTGCTCTCTTATAATCATACTTTCAGCACATTGTCATATAAAACTGTGTCGTTTGTTTGAATTCTCTGCAGACAGTCATTAGTTCGTATTATTATTATTATTAAGTGTTCTGTCTTACGACAGGTCCATTGCTCTGCCCAAAAAGAGCTCTCCAGTTGTCCCTATTCTCGGCTTCTCGCTTTAATTCCTGGAACGTCATCTTTTTTCCTTGTTTAAGGTCGTCGGTTAGCTGTATCAGTCTTCTTCCCAGTCCTCGCTTTCCTTCAACCTGGCCTTCGGTGATATCACTCAGTAATCCATTCCTTCTCATAATATGTCCCAGCCAGTTAGCTTTCCTTCGTGTAATCGCCTGCAGAATGCTTCTTTGCTCATTGACTCTCCTCAATACTTCTCCTCAATACTTCTTCTTCGTTCGTATTGCAGTATAAAAATTATGAGTCGCTTTGTAATGGTCTGTACGCTATGGAAGTTTCACGTTAAATAATTGTATCATTCGGGGTCTACAGAAAAAATTGATTCTGGTGCCGTGCTGGTGTAGCAATAAATAAAACTACGCCACTGATGAAGTCTTTATAAAAATGTTTAAAACAATACGTAATTATATATGCATGTAAAAATACCGAAATAAAATGAGGCTGAAAACATATCAATACAAAGTCAAATTTAATTTATTATCATCAATAAAATTATGATGACAAATTATAAAGGGCAATAAAATGTTGCCCAAAGTAGAGGGTTCATTGAATAAAAAGTATAATATCAAAAAAATATTAGTCTTCATTAACACTTCTTCCTTGAATACTAAATACATATATTTACACTCTTAGTTTGAAGCAATAAATAAACATACGAGATGAAGGTGTACCGAAATTCAAGTTATAATTCATTAGCTTTGAATTAGCAGGTGGTATTAGTTTTCATACCAGTGAATATAAGATTACCACTATTAAATAACGGCGAATTATTAGGAGACAGAGAACGTAGATTTGCTACGGTAAAGTGACTTTCTTAAGAATCAAATCACTTCGCCCATTGCTATTGCAGCTCACGAGGAGCTCAGAATCTTTGTGCTAAATTCCCACTAAGCCTATGTAAAAGAAGAGATGTAAAATCAGACCGTTTTGAAGAGTCTCATATTTACGCTGAACGCAAGAGTTTCTGACTTGAGTTTAATCCAACTTTTGCCAGTACGAATCTAATCTCGTCCATCTGCAATGTGACGAGATCTGTCCGCCTACGTGAGACTTAGTGACCTCAGATCACGTAATACTGTTTCATCGTTAACTATTACCCGGTAGGCGATGGAAACCTCCAGAGGCGTGTATTGTATGGCTCGCCTTGGAACGATGATCCAGCGAGAAGGCGAGGGACAATGCAGTGAAATGCGTAAACAGCTTCAACACTTCGTACGCACGCACGTACAGTGGAAGCTGTTATGATTACTAATAACACCTGCATTACTGTTTCATTAATATGTACAATCTGCTTTGCTGTCTTACACCCTCTATATAATAAAAAAAAAATTAGTGTTAATTTGAAACGCAGGGAACTGTGAATACGGCATTATTGTTCCTTCTAAAAAAACACACTGGCCTATGAATTTTCCTACATTTACTTCGTTCTTATTCATTACGAAACGTGGTGTCTTAAAATAAAGCAGAGCAATTTAAATAAATACATGTGAAATTGGGGAGGATTAGTTTGCCAGTTTTGAAGGTGTCTAAACCTGTAAGTGCTCAAAATGTATGCAAATATTTCTTTTAAATTTAGCCTTCATTATGTTACAGTTGCATTCGAAATTCTTTGATGTTTCGGCGACGAAAACACCTTTTACACGATTTTCATATTAAGAACAGCTAAGACAGCCCAGACGTAAACTGCGACATTTGTTAATCTCGTGAACAGCGCGTTGTATCGTGGAGCCACAAAAACTGACACAATTGTTTCCCGGTTTTTGAAATTTTTGTTGTTCTTCTTATTGTTATTTCGTCACACATTAAGAAAAGTGGGCTAACGACATTGATGTTCTTCCGCTCGTTCAAAGAGATCTGTCATGTTACTTTTAGATCTTCAGGGCAAAGAAATTTTAAAACAGGGAAAGAAGATATAATTATGAAGCTGTGAATATACATTCTGATGAGTAAAGATGATTCATGGGTCTTGGTAAGAAAATTTGTGACTGTGAACTATTTAGCTTCTGTTTACATCAAGAAGTGGGTTCTTATTTAACATTAATATCGTTCAGTACCATCGCCTCCTTCATTTTAAAGATTTCACAAGTCCATATTAAGACAAATTGCAGAACTCCGTGGATGGGGACCAGACCATCGAAAGGTCTTTAACATCACACAACGTTAAGAATAGCGGAGAAATATCCATGCCAACAGCGGAATGTGAATCCACGATCCAAGTGTTTCCGTTGCCCTGTGGCCACCGGGACCACGAATTAAAATAATTTTTATTTAATTATTTATTTTGTTGATAATTTACACGTCTAACAGACCATGCCTTAATGTAAGAAATGAAAAATATCGGTCGCGATGTCACAACTAGTAGCCATCATAAGCAGTTTCAGAAAAATCGGTGTCACAGTTTTGGATCCCAAACAGAACGTTTCTCTTACCGGCGAATTTCCTGAGGAAGAAAACAGGAGAAATAGGCCTGTCTGTAATACGAAGAGGAATAAGCTACAACATAGATTTGTAGATATGAAGGCTTCAGTTTGTACTCGTGAGATGAATTACTGACATGCGGAGTTGAAGGACGACAAAGTATGACGTTCGTTGTGTTCACCGCTGTCTCTGCAATGAAGTCGGGGTGTCCTCGCAAAGCTTTCTGCTACAATAGAAGTCGATTTCTTTTTGTTCCTGAAATTGCCATCTCTACAATTCTGTATCTCCCATGTCCTTTTCTGTACTACTTCCAGATCATCAACATTTATTTTTATTCCTTTCCCCTTTTATATTCTTTAACCTTTGTCCCATTCTATGTTCTTTTTAACGTCTAAGTTATAAGAGCTATGGTCATTTATTGACCCTTCCCTTATAACTGACATGAAAAAGATCCAAGTTTTTCGTGGTAGTTCTGCTGAAAATTGGTCCAATAGAAAGAAGTACGTAAGACGTAAACGATAGGAAACTGCTCATTTCTCAAAGAGCCTAAAAAACCTCAGATAAGAATAAGGAATTCTTAAAAATAATAATGTATGTATGTATGATATTAGGTTTTCACAGCGGTGGGTATGAAGATTCGTCGCCCTGATGACGGAGGCAGTATGACCTCTGAAACGTTGGTAAACATCTACCATTCTACACGGCGCAACAACCCAATAATAATGTAGACACACGGTTAGATTTGAGATTTGCACCTCGGATTTTAATTTCACTATATCAACTGATTATACCACATTTGTGCATTCGGTACGAATGGTTGAAGTCAAACGTGATTCTTATTAACGTAAGCCAATCTACGAGTATAAAATGTATGTCTAGTATATAGTAATGTTAGATTGCGAAATGATTACGGATGGTGGATTCAGAAGGGTGTTTAATTAAGTGGTCATTAACTGTCTCAAGTTTCTGTTACAGAATTTGCTTGAAGGGAATAATTCAAACCAAGAATAAACATAGTATGGAAATCTTCCTTCGAACCAATTTTCATACCGGGACGTCCTGATGGCGTAGCAGGAATCAAATTGCGATTTACGGTTTTCGATTTTAGTTTTCACCTCACTGAATCTGTAACGACACATTTTGAATAGTGTATATTATATTACGTGGAATTATATGTTAAATGACGGCTGTCGTCTGGGTCGTAGCGCCGTGTAGTCTGGTAGAAGTTTACCGACGTTTCAGAGATATCGTGATTTTACGCACGCGACTTACTCATCGCCCTAGTGATGGGGGCAGCAAGCACCTCTGAAATTTTGGTAAACTTCTACCAGACTCACTGTCGTGAGAACCTCAAATCCTATTTATATGTATGATGAGTAGGGAGGTATCTGAAAGGAGTCATTCTTCGTTTATAGGTAGATAATCTGCTGGGAAACAGTAGAAACTGGAATAAGCATAATCGATTCCTACGCAAATATAACTGAGACACGTTAACGCTACTTTAATCTGTTCTGTCCATTTTCTTTAGAGAACATTGGCTATGCATCTTGATGACGTCCATGCTTGAAAATCGAAAGTGCTGGTGATTCATGATCTTTTTAGGAATTCGTTTTACAGCCTTGGAGACTTTTGAGTGCTTGTTTGAAAAGGGAATGCTTTAATCTCGGTAGAAGAAATTCTCCTCCCAGCCGTTCAACCTTTTCATACCTTAACTAATTAACAAGAAGTTTCAGAGTCTTCCGTAAAAAGATAAAAGGCATTCAACCGGTCAATAAATTAATTCCTTACTTCTTAGGAACAGAAAGGTTTATCATCGTGTTTAGAATTGCCAGTAATTGGACCATGTTCCCAAAAGGTTAAGACGCCATCTTCATACCAACATCCGTTTTAATAATATTATTATTCCATTTACATCTACGAAATCCACACGACCTCTTCACTTGAGATGTAAATGCATTTGTTCTGTTCTTGTCATATACCCTGGGCGTCTCATTCTAGTGCTCGATGAAAAATGCGAACTTGTAGGCTTACGTTCTTAATGTGCCTGTATGTTTTTTTCTCTCCAGACTTCTAGTTACTTCCGGGTTTTAATCAAACGACGTTTTATATAGGTTTAGATTGGAAATGAGTGAAAGAATATTTGTTGCATGCCGCGTGAAACTCAGAGGCTGTGAAATGTTAAAAGAAAAGGATCAATGTAAACTGTGAATTGAGAAATAATTATCCAGGAACTGCATTAAGGTTTGTGCCAGAATTTGCTATCGTGATTTAAAAAATAACGTTGCCTCTTTGCCCGTCACCATATCCTGTCTCCTGCGTAGGGCCAATTAGATTACCAAAACAGGTCATGGAATGTAAGCACGGCGTAACAATTACTACGCCCATACCATCTTATTGTCTCTGTATTTCCAGTTCTTGATGCACAATTTCCCGAGGCGTAATGAGAGGCTGTTTGGCCTGTCAAAACATGATCTCTGACCTTTGCGAATGACTTCAGTGACAGCTGTTTCTTCCAGAGATTCTTCACACGTAGTTGGGTGTCTGCCTGCGGATTCCCATACGGCAATTACCACTAGATATTCTCCAATTCCACCTGTTCATGCCGTCATTGTTGTTAAATGTTGACCAAAATTGGAATGTATTGACCGGTTTCAGTGAAATTCACCAGTTGACTGTCAGATGTTAGTATAATTCGTGCAGCGGTTCTCAAGTTCTTACATGCTGACAGCCAGACGGAACTAATGACAGACAGACAGAAATGGCGATGCCAGTTAATGAATTCTTGCATTTTATACTTGAGAAATGCGCCAGAAATAAAGAAACTAAAGAGACAAAGGCAGGAGAGACGGAATGGACGATAAGAAAATGAAAGAAGTAATAAAAGAAAGAAAGGGGAAAATGAAAGTATTTATATTTTATGCGTTGTGTGATAATGCCATTTGAGAGTTCCTTGTCTTCTTGATGTGCCACAGTATTGAGAAACAGAATTAGTACCCAATTTTTTTGTCATGGTGACCATGAAGAAGGAAGTAGTAGGTTCCTGCGAAACGTTGATAGTGCTTTTATTGCATGTAAATGTGTTGCATTGCATTTACAGAACCGGCAGGAACGCTTACACGGTCCACAAACCAGAAAATCTAGTTGACTTCCCACGCTGTTAGAAGGGTAACCGAACAAATCACGCCAATTTCAAACGAAGTGGTGACGTGATTTTTTTTGACGTAAATACGTCTATAAGGAAGGGTCATTCGGAAAAAAAGTGTAACGAAAAAGGGGAACGAAAAAGTATAACAATGGTAACCTAGGGAACGTCGCCTGTTTACTCGGCATTATTGTTACCTAGGAAACGTTACATTACATTTCATTACATTGAAATACATTACTTTACATTACATTCATCTACCACAGACCCATCTTAAGCGTAACTAATTCCAGCATTTTTGTTACCTAGGAAACGTCATCTGTTTACTCGGCATTGTTGTTACCTATAAAACATTACATTACCTTACCTTACATTACATTACCTTACCTTACCTTAACTTACCTTACATTATATTACATTTCATTACATTACATTCAGCTACCACAACTAATTCAAGTTAAATAAGCAAAGTCTTAATCAAACTTATCTCAAATGTAAAGCATGTATGAAGGAAATATTTAGAATAAACCAATATATAAACTTCCTTTCCGTATAGACGTATTTACGTCAAATTCTCCGGAACCGTGGTTCCACTGACAACTTTTTGGTTGTGATGATAAAACAATGAAATAACAAACAAAATGGTATCAATGTCTTGTTATTTGGTGTACATAACCCTGACGAGAGTGGGAGAAAATAATTATGAGTAGTTGCATTAAACACGATAAATGATAATCCATGTGTAATGTATATGGAATAGGACGGCTGTGACGAGGCTATACAATTGATTGCCATCAACATGTAGTCGCGTCCTTTGTGACTTGCATTACAATGTATTATGAGTGAAATATGATTTCATGGTTCGGGAATGATATATCAAGTGAACCGAATTAGTGCAATGAGATTGAAATGCATTATATAATTGTTTAGTTAAACCTATATCGAGCATGCCTTAATGTCTAGGCAAACACGTAATTTGTAAGAGTAGTATCTCATTCCTCGACTTCTTTTTACTTGACGCAGAAAAACTCAACGGAATTTTGCAGAGTACTGGGTAAAAATACTTATTTTGTGATTGGAAAGAGGTGGGTCAAATTTCAGCAAAGGGGCAAGAGGTCCATACCCATTTTCATGCTACGAGCGAGATACCTCCTTAGGAAAATCGGTCATTTGTGCTCCGAAATAATTTTGTGTTTTGTAATGTATATAAAAACATTGTAATTTAAAACAATGAATGACTCTTGTTTAATGCACAGTGCATGTTGCCGTAGAAACACACAAATCGCTCAATGTATTGATCCCTTGTGGACTTGTGGGCAGATACTGGTTTCATAGTCAACGTTGAATATGGAGGCAACATGTTTCACCGAAACGTCTGTTTCTACCTACAAGTTCACGTTCACGACAGACTCCGTTGAAGTCATCGTTGATTATTTTATCCTCCTAGAAATATTGTATGAACAGTAGTAGACAAATTATGAAGCTCCTCATTACGCAGTCTCTTCCGTTCTCCTGTTATTTAATGTATTTTAATTCAAAATATTCTCCTCAGTACTATTTATCAGACACCTCATGTCTCACATACAAAACAACAGGTAATATTAAATTTTGTTTACTGCAATCTTTGCACGTTTAGGCACGAGACGACTCTATGAAAGGTTCTGAATTTCAGAATTTAACTCCCCTTTCAATTTCCTCGTGAACGTAATTTTTATTTGGTAAGGTATTTCTAAAATATTTTCCCTTTCTCATATTTCCAAAGGATTTATTTATTCTCTTTACGTCAAGATGTTGTTTTGCATTCTCTTGACGAGATATAATCTTGTACTTTGGGTTCACTTTGGTCTCTCTATATTTTTTATCAGCGCCTGTCAGAGTCGGTGTATTCTATTTATAATGGTAATTTGTTTAATAAATAAACCCAAGCAGAAAATAAGCTTATATATTAAGTTAAATTCCAATTCCTCTTGATATACTTGATGCCCCTAATGGTATATAATATAACGCAGTATAGAGTTTCTCCTTATAGGGTCTTTAATATAGGTTTTGCTAAACCATGTTCTGATTAGCTTAATTAGTCTCGTCAATGTAAGACCTTCAAGGGGAATACTACAGTACAATGCTTCTGCCATGAGCCACAGGCTGTCTTCGTGTGTGTAACGAATGCAGTCTGCGACTAATAGTTTATCTGTTACATTGAAATACACTCTGACGGCCCTCTTTAATGTAATATACGCACAGAATTAACTCTGAGAGATGAATTTTGGAAGCAATTTTTTACGTAGTTGACAAGAGTGATGTTGTCCGATAGTTAACTGTGGTTTTATTGTCTGTTTTCTGGATGCGAGCAATAATGACTCTCTTTAACTATGACAAATCCTCGTTATTCCGAAGAAAATTAATGCGTCTATATATTTAAAAATGTAATTATCTCCCGTTTGTAAAAATTATACTAGATTTTCATCAGTACGCTGTGATTTGTAAGTCACTTTTTCAATAACAATTTCAACAGCAAAAACAAACAGAGAGTGTTCAAGTACTGAAGGCTCAGCTGTATGTATTTAAAGTCTGCCCAACATTATTCATCCCACGAATATTTAATGACTGAAGTAAGTTATTTAGTTCTAGGTTGGTGACACGTATTAAAGTAATTTATAACTGTGGGAGTCCCTGATATTTTTCTTTACTTTTTTTTAGGCTCCTTAATTTCTCCCTTAAAATGTTGCATTCTCTGTTTCTGATAGTTCTCTTAGTGGTTTCACATCTTAAAATCTTTAAATTTCTCCTTACTATCCTAATTTATCCTAATTTATCCTTATTTCTTTATTCTAATAATTTTTATCACTTTGTCAACTCATAATCTATTGATTTAACTCTTAATAACGCGTCCTCCAATCGACATGATCATGCACGCTTTCCAAAACTGATTCCCTGTACGATGTTTAATAAGTGTACCTGTCGCTTGATTTCGACAACATTTGGCGTCTTGTGCTTAAGTATTTTGTGTATCAAAGTTGTGTTTGCTCGTTTATTTTCCGGAGGTTTTCCCATAATATTTTCAACCACCAGTCAGCTCCTCTGAAAAATCGCATGTCAATTATTCTTGAGTGCTACGAGTTCGATAATAGACTTGATTAATCTGTGCGTTTTTCCATCAGAAGTTCATTTGAATTCATTATTGTCGCTGTGTGGAAATTACATAGCCTGCAATTTCCATTTATATTTTTGAAGTGACAGTGTTTACTAAAGTAACCCAATTTCCATGTCTGTTTTAATACACGTACGAACTCTCACAATAACCGGATTAAAAACATATTTTTGTAGGATTTGAGGTTCTCATGGTGGCGAGTCCGAAGATGGATGCCTTCTAGGATGTAGCGCCGTGTAGTCTGATCGAATTTTACCAACGTTTCAGTGGTCCTTGCTGCCTCCATCAACAGAGCAATCGCCCTCTGAAAAACTTCTGAAACGTTGGTAAATTTCTACCAGACTACACGGCGTTAAACCCAGAAGACAGCCATCTTAAATCTCTTCTGTGTTTTCGTATTTAACTGCCTTAATATATGGATGTGGAACGGTAAGGAATCGCTGGAGTTCACGCTCTGATTCTTCAGAGAAGTTGAAGTCGCAGTCTACGACTAAAATGCTTAGAACTGATTTCCTCTGGATCGCCGGCGTCCTGTGTCTTACTTCTGTTTGTTCTTCCCGATTTTATAAACGTCCGTCATTCCTTAATGTTACAAACATTTCATTTTGTATTATTTTGTTTTTTTAGTACGAACTGTCTGCTTCTATTTTCGTTTGCAGGAGGGGCTAAGTGTCAATCCATTGTCCTAAACCTGCATGTCTTAGCTGGTTCTTCGATTTCTTTGCAGAACACGAAAGCATTACGCGGATGTCGTTTCTGCCTGTGTTCTTATTCCATTGTGTCGTTTGCAAGTAAATATTGAAATTGGCTATAGATTGCATATTATATTGTTGGTTTGTGGAAAACAAAATAGAGCGAGTTTTTATTTTGTTAATGTTTATAAAAGGAAAATCGCACTTTACTTAAATGTCAAATGTTTCTTTCTTTCCTCAAAGATGGCTCGTCGACAAAGTGACACAAAATAGAATGTAACAATTCTTCGGTACATTTTTCTCAGTTCTGTTAATTATAATTAAAAACACAACGTTTCGGAAGCTGGTTCTGCTTCCGTCATCAAGGGAACCATACAGCCTAGTCTGTTGGGTCCACTGGAAAGAGCCATCTCACGCCACTGGGTCTTAACTGATGGACTGTATTGTTTGACCTGATAACGGAAGCATGAAGGGCTTCCGAAACGTTGTGTTTTAAAATTGGTAGACATATGTTGATGTCCAGTTTAATGGTATGCTTTCGTCAAAAAGTTCGGACAAATTATTTTACTTCTGTTTGTACTGTGCTATAATGCTGAAACCTGGTTTAGCGTCAACATTGACTTTCCCAAGAGCCGATAACAAATATTGAGTGGTATCAGGAAATGCTTAACAACATCTGAGCTTAGTAGCTCTTTTTTTAATGTTACTCTACAATGAAACAACATGCCACATTGTACAATCGTGCTAGGCGCCATTTTATTGATTTCGTGATACTAATTACACAATAATTACAATACTTTCGTGGTCATAGACAAATATTTTGGTTTCTGCTTTTCCACTGACTCAAAGCGAATGTAACTAAAGCACGATGACCGAGCAGACTTTCATTGTCATTTGATGATTTGCAATGGACAGGTGGCTAATGGGTTGTAGAAATGATCCAAGCCCATTTGTTTAACCACATGTACACCTGTAATTTCGTGCAGTTAACACTGTCCTGAAATCAGTGCGGGTCGTTGGCTAATACGCTTTCACGCTTATTGCTGCCAAATGGTAAGTAGCTGGTTAACCATACTCATATAAAAATGAGGTAAGGTAAAGGTAAACGTCATAAGGAAGTCACGAAAAAATCGACCCACCAGTTTCCCAGATATGGGTCTTTGAAATTCTCAAGGTTATAATTTTCACGCTTATTTCTGCCAAACGGTGAATACCTAGTTAACTATACTCATGTAAAAATGAGGACACGTATAGGTCAAGGTTATATGGAAGTAACAAGATCGGCACAATTGTTTGCCTGATACAGGTCTTTAAATTTCTTAAGGTCATTTCTTTGCACGCTTATTTCCCCCCAAACCGTAAACACCCGGTTGACTATACTCATGTTAAAATGAAGTCACGGATTTGAACCGTTCTAAGGTTCAGGGCCTTAATGACCTCTGGCGGCCGGCATTTGAACTGTGTTTGGCTGGCCACGAGAAGGTGAAGTACCGCAAGACGATGATCCAGCTAGCATAATCCTCGATTTTCCCTTACGTCACGACTAACCAATTAGCTTCTTTCCCCCCTCTCCATGTCTCAGGCTCGGGAAGACGGGTGATTAGGATTGACCTGGCTTGGGTCTTTCTCTTTCCGGTTCGACCGTCATCATAAGCAGACGTGCGTTTGGCTTCAAAATTCTTTGTTCTCTATTTTGGTTCAAAATTAAGTCTGATATGCTTATTACGATGGTCGACGGAATTTGCAGCTAGTGTATATAGTTTATTTCCTTGTTGTGTTATTTTTTTGTGAGTAAATGGAAATTGTAAGTATTGAATGTGTGTGGTCGGGCGTAGCCCAGTGTGTTAGGCATATGTCTCATCGTATAGGTTGACGAGTATTTTATTTTTTTTTCATTTAGTCACTATTACTCTCTTGTCTGTTTTTTTTTTGTGTGTTTAAAAAGGGTATTTTGATTTGTTGTCATTCACGAGAAAGTGTGGAGTCTTGCAATAGTGAAATTGGACACCTGTCGCGAGGCTAGCACTGTGTGATAAGTCGGGGGAAAAACCAAGTTTAACACGAGGCTACTGCGTAGCAAGTCGTGTGATAACGAGGCTATGCCTGGTGAGAGGCTAGCGTCCGCTTGACCGCTCTTTGTCTGGATGGGAATCCCGGGCTGGAGGCAGTCGGAGATTGAAACGTCAAGTGAGGAGAGTGTTAAGTTCGAATCCGTGTGAGGTTCAGAAAAAGAGGGTGATCAAGAAGATGGAACTTGATCTTCTTAACGTTGTCAGACCAAAAAGGGAATTTGGTCTCTTGTAACACAAAGCTAATGGAAGCTTTTGTCGTTTGTTGGTGAAAGCACTGCGACCCATATATTAATACTTGTTATGTATTTTGAATTTACTTGTGGTCGAGTGTACGAGGTGATGTGTTAATTGTGTTGAGATCAGTGTAAAGCCGATATGGCGGCTAAAGGGGAGTTTGTAGGTAGCCAACTGCGCCTACAAACATTCATATTTTTAAAGGGGGGCCTTACGTAGTATTCTGTTTAAAATGAAGAAGGGTTTTTCAATGATGTTAAAGGTGTGGCTGCCATCAAGTATGGACACACTTGGGCGTATGTTTGTGTAACTTAATATTATCTTCCGAAGGATTAATTGTATTCTTGTTTTGTAACACAGTTTTCTTTTTTTTTGTAATTCTTGTTTTGTTTTTATCAATTTTTCACATTAAATTCATTTTGTTTGTTAACTTCAAATTTGATTGGGATTTAATTTAATTGATTGTTATGTTCAACTGCCTTCAATGTTCCTTGGTTTACCCACGAATACCTCGGGGCGTAGAATACACGAGCAACCGAGTCAGCGAGTATAAGGTGGACCGGAGTTTCGGTTCACGTGTGGGGCCTGGTGTCCTGTCGTGTTGTATCGTGTGGTTTGGTGTGTTGTGTGGTGTGTTCTGCAGTCGTGTCGCGTCGTGTCGTGTCGTGTGGTGTACTGTGGTGTGGGCCGACACCACACGACACGACACGACGCCACACGACACGACGCCACACGACACGACGACACACGACACGACGCCACACGACACGACACGACACGACGCCACACGACACGACGCCACACGACACGACGCCACACGACACGACGCCACACGACACGACGCGACACGACACTACACGACACGACACGACACGACACGACGCCACACGACACGACGCCACACGACACGACGCCACACGACACGACGCCACACGACACGACGCCACACGACACGACGCCACACGACACGACACGACACGACACGACACTACAGCATACGACACGACACGACAAGACACACCACGCGACACGTCAGCACACCACACGACACGACACTACACGACTGCAGAACACACCACACAACACACCAAACCACACGATACAACACGACAGGACACCAGGTCCCACACGCCCCACGCCCCACGCCACATACACACACCCAAACGCTCGCGCGCGCACGCAGACACACACAAAGGAAGAATACATACAAACAAAATGAAAGTTTCGATATTCATTACATGTCCTTCTTCTTCTTCTTTACCACTACGGCCCTTTCAGTGTGTCAGCTTCTTCCAGAATTGGGTTCTTAGCCCGATGTCCAACCCCCATAGTCCTCCAGAAGTTTTTACTCAGGATTCTTTCCCTTAGAAGGATTGGTTTCTCTATTCCTATGCAGCCCCTTCAACCCTTGGTTTTCTGTCAGGGTTTTCCTTCCCTGTTTTAAAGAAGTAATTGTTTTGTTTGTTTGTTTGTTCCGAAATGTAAATCGATCAATCGATAAGGAAATGAATGATATTTTATTATCTTAATTATAATAAATTTTAAATAAAATTATATTGTGATCAGACGGATTAAGATAAATAATTGATATAATTGTTTTATTTCCATTGTCATAAATATTGTACAGATTTCTTCCAATTTTGGGCTGTGGTCTCCAGAAACCAAGTTTTATTGCTGGAGAGTGGCCATGTTTGAAGAATATTCAGATTTCATATTTATTAGAATGTGGAACAGGAAATATACCTTTTAGTTTTTAGTTTTCATTTTTATGTTTGATTAGTGGAGTTAGGCTTTGAAATTTTCTATTATGATATATATTTAAAAAATGCTTTTTCATAGGTTAAAAAGCATACATACAGATTATGTGAATTTAAAGTTAAATTTGATAAATTATGCATGGAAATAGTTAAATAAATGGAATGATTGTTAATTTATAAATAATGATAGTTCATCATATAAATTGGAGTATTAAAACATCAGTAGGTCTCACAAGTTCTCTGCAGAATATATTTGTTTTAATTTGGAATGAACATTCTTCTCCATAATTGCAAAATCTGTGAAGTGGCAATTCAGCCCTACTGGCTCTCGTGACTGGACCAAATTATCCCAGGCCGGGAGGTGGTACGGTTGTGGGATGGTAATAGCGGTTAAGCCAAAAAACTTAATAAATGAACCCCCGATTAAACAACAAGGGATATTTAATAAAAATATATATAAATTCAAAAGGAGAACAAACTCCCAAGGCTCAGGCTCCGGTAGGGGGTAACAACCCAAAAAATATCAGACCTATCTGTCTCCAAGCTGAGTCGTTCTCTGCCCGGCGGACACACACACACACACAGACTGTCTGCCCTGCTGTCTCATCTGGGTCTCGAAGCCGCCGACTCCAAAGAACTTCGAGAGAGCAGATAGGCTACTCGAGCCATGAGACATGGCTCATCCTCCCCCCCCCCCAAAAAAAAAGATCCCAGGGCCGGGGTTGTCGTAGTACAGGTGCCGGTAGCTCCGATCACAGGTGACTTCCGGTCTGCTCTAAAGCAGCTCCCAGTCTTCATGCGCGATCCCATTACAGCATCATACGGGTGAGTTTCCTCTCTGGCCCGATCCACCGCTCCTTAAACAACCTGGCCACCCCGGGCTCCCCCAGGGTGTCCATATTGATACCGAGCTTAGCTGTGGGACACAGAACACCAGAACTCCCAACCTCAAGTCATTTCTCAACACTTAGCCTCTAAGTAGTTGGATTACAGGAGTTCGTCACCACTCCCAGCACGTCGGAGCCCCAGCCCTGGCTTTCAACTTCGTTGTGGGCACCGAAAGTGCATACGCAGAGTCACGACCGAGTAGACACCCCCTCCCCCCCCAAAAATAAAAAAATAAAAAAATGAAAGTGACAGTGGAACCACGGTTCCGGAGAATTTGACGTAAATACGTCTTTACGGAAAGGAAGTTTATATACTGGCTTTCTGCTAAATATTTCCTTCATACATGCTTTACAATTCAGATAAGTTTGATTAAGACTTTGCTTATTTAACCTGAATTAGTTACGCTTAAGATGGGTCTGTGGTAGCTGAAATAACTTTTTTTTATTTTTACTATAAAAATTTTAAATTTCGTCGTCGTCAATAAATTACGTCATCAATCAACAATGTCAACAGATATTTGTTTATACTCTGCATTGTTGTGTTGGTATAGAAACACAACAATGCCGAGTAAACAAATAACGCTTCACAACAAAGAAATCAAAAAATACCAAGCCAGTCGCATTATCACTGCTCTACAAGCAGCACATCGTCCCCGAACAGCGACAGAAAACTATTTAAGAAGTGGAGAAAAGTGAGAGAAGGTAATCTGATACTGATAAGAATACTCATTCAAGTCAAACTGCTTACGAAAACTGACGCCTCTGTGTTTAAATTATATTTAGGCGATAAATACAATGAAAGGAAGGGGGTTAAAAGACTTGAGTAAGACACAAAACTAACCACCCCTTTGGGGGGGGGGTTAGTTTAGTTTTTTACTCAAGATTTTAACAAATTAATATACAAAAACCTCAGAATTTTAAATTTTAAAAAGAAATGCAAAACTTTCTTTACATATAGATTATAGATATACATAAAGCTTAAAAAATTTCAGCAGAGATGAAAGCATCTACGGAATAGTAAGAGTGAGTAAAGAGGTAATATTTCAATGCAGGCTTATACCTTTATATAATAACTTAGACTTTTAACTGTTGGAAGATTATTAAACAACTTGATACCTGTATAGTAGACTCCTTTTTCATATTTAGTAAGGTTAGGATTTGGCACATAGAGATCATGTTTCCATCTTGTATTTAAATTATGTACATCTGTATTTCTTTTAAATTTATCAAAGTTTTCCACCACACATGATAGACAGCAGAGTATAAATTCACTTGCAAGTGAAAGTATATTAAATTTACGAAATAATTTTCTACAAGATACCCTGCTTTTGACACCGGCCATTATTCTAATTAATTTGTTTTGCATGTAAAAAGTTGTCAGTGGAACCATGGTTCCGGATAATTAGACGTAAATACGTCACACCTGCTTTACAATCGAGTAAAGTTTGATTAAGACATTGCTTATTTAACTTGAATTAGTTACGCTTAAGATGGGTCTGTGGTAGCTGAATGTAATGTAAGGTAACTATGTAGGTAACCATTGTTGTTTATTTTTTGATAAACAGATGACGTTTCCCAGGTAACATATCAATGAAGTTTGACGTTTTCCAGGTAACATATCAATGAAGTTTGACGTTTCCCAGGTAACATATCAATGAAGTTTGACGTTTCCCAGGTAACATAACAATGGTTATGTTACCTAAGAAACTAATTGCTACGTGATCTGTTTACTCGTCATTGTTGTGTTACATTACCGCCGTCAACAATCCGCTTTCGTTATTGCGGAAAGAACTGAGCTGTGAATCGGTTGTAGAATAAGTGCGTCGTAGAATATATAATTTTGTGCTGGTAAAAACGTTTTAGAATATCACAGGTACTTATCTTATGTAAGAATTATTACATTACATTACATTATAGAGACGTATTTACGTCAGATTCTCCGGAACCGTGGTTCATCTGTCAACATTTCATATCTTATATTTCTGAATCTGTAGTATTACAGAATCTGAAAATCGTGTACAATGAACACAGAAAAATACGACCTTAAACACATCCGTATGTGTTTTGTATTGTTCACTGAGGTGAACTCTAGAAGCTGTGATGGTAAATAACTGTTGGGTGTGTTATAGCTTCATTGCTTAATTTAATTAACAGTAATATAAAAGTGATTTATATATTTTCAATTGTGTGTCTTTTAGATCCCGGTGACAGAAGTTGACGTCTTCAAACAATGTCAACAGATATTTGTTTATACTCTGCATTGTTGTGTTGGTATAGAAACACAACAATGCCGAGTAAACAAATAACGCTTCACAACAAAGAAATCAAAAAATACCAAGCCAGTCGCATTATCACTGCTCTACAAGCAGCACATCGTCTCCGAACAGCGACAGAAAACTATTTAAGAAATGGAGAAAAGTGAGAGAAGGTAATCTGATACTGATAATAATACTCATTCAAGTCAAACTGCTTACGAAAACTGACGCTTCTGTGTTTAAATTATATTTAGGCGATAAATACAATGAAAGGAAGGGGGTTAAAAGACTTGAGTAAGACACAAAACTAACCACCCCTTTGGGGGAGGGAGGGTTAGTTTAGTTTCTTACTCAAGATTTTAACAAATTAATATACAAAAACCTCAGAATTTTAAATTCTAAAAAGAAATGCAAAACTTGCTTTACGTATAGATTACAGATATACATAAAGCTTAAAAAATTTCAGCAGAGATGAAAGCATCTACGGAATAGTAAGAGTGAGTGAAGAGGTAATATTTCAATGCAGGCTTCAATACCTTTATATAATAACTAAGACTTTTAACTGTTGGTGGAAGATTATTAAATAACTTGATACCTGTATCGTAGACTCCTTTTTGATATTTAGTAAGGTTAGGATTTGGCACATAGAGATCATGTTTCCATCTTGTATTTAAATTATGTACACCTGTATTTCTTTTAAATTTATCTAAGTTTTCCACCACACATGATAGACAGCAGAGTATAAATTCACTTGCAAGTGGAAGTATATTAAATTTACGAAATAATTTTCTACAAGATACCCTGCTTTTGACACCGGCCATTATTCTAATTAATTTGTTTTGCATGTAAAAAGTTGTCAGTGGAACCATGGTTCCGGATAATTTGACGTAAATACGTCACACCTGCTTTACAATCGAGTAAAGTTTGATTAAGACATTGCTTATTTAAATTGAATTAGTTACGCTTAAGATGGGTCTGTGGTAGATGAATGTAATGTAATGTAATGTAAGGTAACTATGTAGGTAACCATTGTTTATTTGTTGATAAACAGATGACGTTTCCCAGGTAACATATCAATGAAGTTTGACGTTTCCCAGGTAACATATCAATGAAGTTTGACGTTTCCCAGGTAATATAACAATGAAGTTATGTTATCTAAGAAACTAATTGTTACGTAATCTCTTTACTCGGCATTGTTGTGTTACATTACTGCCGTCAACAATCCGCTTTCGTTATTGCGGAAAGCTCTGAGCTGTGAATCGGCTGTAGAATAAGTGCGTCGTAGAATAGATAATTTTGTGCTGGTAAAAACGTTTTAGAATATCACAGGTACTTATCTTATATAAGAATTATTACATTACATTACATTATAGAGACGTATTTACGTCAGATTCTCCGGAACCGTGGTTCATCTGTCAACATTTCATATCTTATATTTCTGAATCTGTAGTATTACGGAATCTGAAAATCGTGTACAATGAACACAGAAAAATGCAAACCCAAATTTTAGACCTTGAACACATTCGTATGTGTTTTGTATTGTTCACTGAGGTGAACTCTAGAAACTGTGATGGGTGTGTTATAGCTTCATTGCTTAATTTAATTAACAGTAATATAAAGTGATTTATATATTTTCAATTGTGTCTGTCTTTTAGATACCGGTGACAGAAGGTGACGTCTTCAAACAATGTCAAGAGATATTTGTTTATACTCTGCATTGTTGTGTTGGTATAGAAACACAACAATGCCGAGTAAACAAATAACGTAATAAATAAACAAATACGAAGCCAGTCGCATGATCACTGCTCTACAAGCAGCACATCGTCTCCGAACAGCGACAGAAAGCTATTTAAGAAATGGAGAAAAGTGAGAGAAGACGTACTGACACCAGCAAGGTAATCTGATACTGATAATAATACTCATTCAAGTCATACTGCGCATTCAAGGGTTAAAACACTTGGATAAGACACAAAACTAACCACCCCTTTGGGGGGGGGGGTTAGTTTAGTTTCTTACTCAATGTGGGAACTTCATACTTATGATTCAATTTAACATTTTAGAGTGATTAATTCAAGGAGTATGAGATGGTTGAGACATGTACCGCACAAAATTTAACAGATTCAATTGACTTTATTTAGGTGGATGATCTGAACACGACAATGTACCTTAAGAGTTCCATAATATAAAGCAATGATTTTGACGTAAATACGTCTACACGGAAGGGTCATTCGGCGAAAAAGTGTAACGGAGATGTGTAGGATCCGTATCCGTAACGTCGTGTTTGTTTATTTCAGTCGTAATCCAGGGTGAGCCACAGGTACTGGGCGGGCGACAGGTGGCGGATAGTGATATGAGGGTTAGCTGCGAATAAGGGGCAGTCCCGGACCGAGGCGGCAAGACCGGAGAGCGTGGGAGTGTAGCTGGTGGCAGGCTACACCCATCAAATACCACATGAGCTCAGTGCCCCCACTGCCTTGTGGGTAGGGGAGGAATCCCCAAAGGCTAAGGGAAGGAAAACCCTGACAGAAAACCAAGGGTAGAAGGCGCTGCATAGGGATAGAGAAACCAGTCCTTCTAAGGGAAAGAACCCGGAATAAAAACTTATGGAGGACGGTGGGGGGGGTGCACATCGGACTACCAACCCAATTCTGGAAGAAGCTCACACACTGAAAGGGCCGTAGTGCTAGAGAAGAAGAGGTTGGAGCAGAAGCGCACATGTAATGAAGAAATTCGAAACTTTCATTTTGTTTGTATGTATTCTTCCTTTGTGTGTGTCTGCGTGCGCGCGCGAGCGTTTGGGTGTGTGTATGTGGCGTGGGGCGTGGGGCGTGTGGGGCCTGGTGTCCTGTCGTGTTGTATCGTGTGGTTTGGTGTGTTGTGTGGTGTGTTCTGCAGTCGTGTCGCGTCGTGTCGTGTCGTCGTGTGCTGTCGTGTCGTGTGGTGTACTGTGGTGTGGGCCGACACCACACGACACGAGACGACGCCACACGAGACGACGCCACACGACACGACGCCACACGACACGACGCCACACGAGAGGACGCCACACGAGACGACGCCACACGGGACGACGCCACACGAGACGACGCCATACGAGACGACGCCACACGAGACGACACACCACGCGACACGTCAGCACACCACACGACACGACACTACACGACTGCACACCACACCACACCACACCACACCACACCACACCACACGACAAGACACCACCCCCACACCACGCCCCAGACGCCCCACACGCCACACACACACCCAAGCGCGCGCGCACACGCACACACACACACAGAGGAGGAAGACGTACAAACCTAATGAAAGTTTCGATATTCATTACATGTCCTTCTTCTTCTTCTTTACCACTACGGCCCTTTCAGTGTGTCAGCTTCTTCCAGAATTGGGTTCTTAGCCCGATGTCCAACCCCCATAGTCCTCCAGAAGTTTTATTCCGGGTTCTTTCCCTTAGAAGGATTGGTTTCTCTTTTCCTATGCAGCCCCTTCAACCCTTGGTTTTCTGTCACGGTTTTCCTTCCCTGTTTTAAAGAAGTAATTGTTTTGTTTGTTTGTTTGTTCCGAAATGTAAATCGATCAATCGATAAGGAATATGAATGATATTTTATTATCTTAATTATAATAAATTTTAAATAAAATTATATTGTGATCAGACGGATTAAAATAAATAATTGATATAATTGTTTTATTTCCATTGTCATAAATATTGTACAGATTTCTTCCAATTTTGGGCTGTGGTCTCCAGAAACCAAGTTTTATTGCTGGAGAGTGGCCATGTTTGAAGAATATTCAGATTTCATATTTATTAGAATGTGGAACAGGAAATCTACCTTTTAGTTTTTAGTTTTCATTTTTATGTTTGATTAGTGGAGTTAGGCTTTGAAATTTTCTATTATGATATATATTTAAAAAATGCTTTTTCATAGGTTAAAAAGCATACATACAGATTATGTGAATTTAAAGTTAAATTTGATAAATTATGCATGGAAATAGTTAAATAAATGGAATGATTGTTAATTTATAAATAATGATAGTTCATCATATAAATTGGAGTATTAAAACATCAGTAGGTCTCACAAGTTCTCTGCAGAATATATTTGTTTTAATTTGGAATGAACATTCTTCTCCATAATTGCAAAATCTTTGAGGTGGCAATTCAGCCCTACTGGCTCTCGTGACTGGACCAAATTATCCCAGGCCGGGAGGTGGTACGGTTGTGGGATGGTAATAGCGGTTAAGCCAAAAAACTTAATAAATGAACCCCCGATTAAACAACAAGGGATATTTAATAAAAATATATATAAATTCAAAAGGAGAACAAACTCCCAAGGCTCAGGCTCCGGTAGGGGGTTACAACCCAAAAAATATCAGACCTATCTGTCTCCAAGCTGAGTCGTTCTCTGCCCGGCGGACACACACACACACAGACTGTCTGCCCTGCTGTCTCATCTGGGTCTCGAAGCCGCCGACTCCAAAGAACTTCGAGAGAGCAGATAGGCTACTCGAGCCATGAGACATGGCTCATCCTCCCCCCCCTCCAAAAAATGCTCCCTGGGCCGGGGTTGTCGTAGTGCAGGTGCCGGTAGCTCCGATCACAGGTGACTTCCGGTCTGCTCTAAAGCAGCTCCCAGTCTTCATGCGCGATCCCATTACAGCATCATACGGGTGAGTTTCCTCTCTGGCCCGATCCACCCCTCCTTAAACAACCTGGCCACCCCGGGCTCCCCCCAGGGTGTCCATATTAATACCGAGCTTAGCTGTGGGACACAGAACACCAGAACTCCCAACCTCAAGTCATTTCTCAACACTTAGCCTCTAAGTAGTTGGATTACAGGAGTTCGTCACCACTCCCAGCACGTCGGAGCCCCAGCCCTGGCTTTCAGCTTCGTTGTGGGCACCGAAAGTGCATACGCAGAGTCACGACCGAGTAGACCCCCCCCACCAAAAAAAGAAAAAATGAAAGTGATAGTGGAACCACGGTTCCGGAGAATTTGACGTAAATACGTCTTTACGGAAAGGAAGTTTATATATTGGCTTTATTCTAAATATTCCCTTCATACATGCTGTACAATTGAGATAAGTTTATATCTTAATTGCATCATGCTTGTGTTCCTCAATACAGTACTTTTATTTTCCGTCGTTACACAAGCTTATTGTTAAAATCATATAAAATTTCACATAAAATTGTTACATTTTAAAATTGACGACATGTTTCGATATACAATTCTATCATCGTCAGGTCTATCAAAATTAAAATTAAAATCAAAACAAATGGGCCACATTCACATATATAGGAAAAGAAACCAAATATATAACAAAAACATTTAAAACAAATAACATAAAAATAGCATTTAGAACAAAAAACACTATAAAAAACATCTTGAAACAAAAACCACAAATAGACACAACAAATCAATACGAAAAACCAGGCATATATAGGTTAAAATGCAATGATTGCCCGTTAACCTATATAGGCCAAACTGGACGCACCTTTAATCAAAGATATAAAGAGCATATTACAGCAATAAAACATAATAAAGACCATTCAGCATATGCAAAGCATATATTAAACACAGGACATTCATACAACAAAATAGAACATACAATGGACATTATAAAAATAATACAAAACAAACGACATAGAGACACCATAGAGAAATATCATATACAAAGAACACATAAACAAAACCTTACACTAAACGACAGCAACATTTACACCAACAATCCGATATTTAACATTCTACAGTCCATTGACCCAACCCCCTAAACAACTTTCACCCAATATATATAGCCACACACGATACCTACAACTCAGTTGCTGTCTGCCATTCAATAACAACGGACACGCACCTCTTTTGCTTGTATTACGATATATTTGAGTAATTCCTTAAAATAATATAAAATTAGTGTAATATTATTCCATTTCCTATGTCGGGAGCCAGAATCACGATATGAAAATTAAAATTGATTTTGCAGATATAGGCACCCAGGCGCGTCTCCAAAATTAAATGAAAGAAGCCTGGAGATGTAATAAAAACGGATAAAACAAAAGCAATATAAGCAGAGCAACAGATACACCAGATTTTAATTTTAATTTTGATAGACCTGACGATGATAGAATTGTATATCGAAACATGTCGTCAATTTTAAAATGTAACAATTTTATGTGAAATTTTATATGATTATAACAATAAGCTTGTGTAACGACGGAAAATAAAAGTACTGTATTGAGAAAAGTTTGATTAAGCCTTTGCTTATTTAACCTGAATTAGTTACGCTTAAGATGGGTCTGTGGTAGCTGAAATATCTTTTTTTATTTTTACTATAAAAATTTGTGATTTCGTCGTCATCAATCAACAATGTCAACAGATATTTGTTTATACTCTGCATTGTTGTGTTGGTATAGAAACACAACAATGCCGAGTAAACAAATAACGCTTCACAACAAAGAAATCAAAAAATATCAAGCCAGTCGCATTATCACTGCTCCAGAAGCAGCAGACCGCAATCTTGATTATCGACTGACAGTTGGCTTAAAACATCAGAAAAGCGAAAGAAGACGTCATCAAGTATTTGAAGTACCAACTCCAACAACTTCACAAGGTAAACTGATCCTCATTCGATATATTACGATTACGAAAACTATTATGATCGATTTTAAGACGAAGATTTGCAAGGGTGGGGATGGACGTAGAAAGTTGACTGAACAAGAACAGCGACGTAAAGACGTAGAATATCAGATTAGAGAACGCGCTCCGGAAGGAGCGCCCTGCTCTAGTCTTCTACTATAAAAATTTGTGATTTTCGTTGTCTTCAGGAAATGACGTCTTCAAACAATGTCAACAGATATTTGTTTATACTCTGCATTGTTGTGTTGGTATAGAAACACAACAATGCCGAGTAAACAAATAACGCTTCACAACAAAGAAATCAAAAAATACCAAGCCAGTCGCATTATCACTGCTCTACAAGCAGCACATCGTCTCCGAACAGCGACAGAAAACTATTTAAGAAATGGAGAAAAGTGAGAGAAGGTAATCTGATACTGATAATAATACTCATTCAAGTCAAACTGCTTACGAAAACTGACGCCTCTGTGTTTAAATTATATTTAGGCGATAAATACAATGAAAGGAAGGGGTTAAAAGACTTGAGTAAGACACAAAAAAAAAACCCTCCGAAGGGGGGGGGGTTAGTTTAGTTTCTTACTCAAAATTTTAACAAATTAATATACAAAAACCTCAGAATTCTAAATTTTAAAAAGAAATGCAAAACTTGCTTTACGTATAGATTATAGCTATACATAAAGCTTAAAAATGTTCAGCAGAGATGAAAGCATCTACGGAATAGTAAGAGTAAGTGAAGAGGTAATATTTCAATGCAGGCTTATACCTTTATATAATAACTTAGACTTTTAACTGTTGGAAGATTATTAAACAACTTGATACCTGTATAGTAGACTCCTTTTTGATATTTAGTAAGGTTAGGATTTGGCACATAGAGATCACGTTTCCATCTTGTATTTAAATTATGTACATCTGTATTTCTTTTAAATTTATCTAAGTTTTCCACCACACATGATAGACAGCAGAGTATAAATTCACTTGCAAGTGGAAGTATATTAAATTTACGAAATAATTTTCTACAAGATACCCTGCTTTTGACACCGGCCATTATTCTAATTAATTTGTTTTCCATGTAAAAAGTTGTCAGTGGAACCATGGTTCCGGATAATTTGACGTAAATACGTCACACTTGCTTTAAAATCGAGTAAAGTTTGATTAAGACATTGCTTATTTAACTTGAATTAGTTACGCTTAAGATGGGTCTGTGGTAGATGAATGTAATGTAATGTAATGTAAGGTAACTATGTAGGTAACCATTGTTGTTTATTTGTTGATAAACAGATGACGTTTCCCAGGTAACATATCAATGAAGTTTGACGTTTTCCAGGTAACATATCAATGAAGTTTGACGTTTCCCAGGTAACATATCAATGAAGTTTGACGTTTCCCAGGTAACATAACAATGGTTATGTTATCTAAGAAACTAATTGCTACGTGATCTGTTTACTCGGCATTGTTGCGTTACATTACTGCCGTCAACAATCCGCTTTCGTTATTGCGGAAAGAACTGAGCTGTGAATCGGCTGTAGAATAAGTGCGTCGTAGAATAGATAATTTTGTGCTGGTAAAAACGTTTTAGAATATCACAGGTACTTATCTTATGTAAGAATTATTACATTACATTACATTATAGAGACGTATTTACGTCAGATTCTCCGGAACCGTAGTTTCTCTGTCAACATTTCATAACTTATATATCTGAATATGTAGTATTACAGAATCTGAAAATCGTGTACAATGAACACAGAAAAATACGACCTTGAACACATCCGTATGTGTTTTGTATTGTTCACTGAGGTGAACTCTAGAAACTGTGATGGGTGTGTTATAGCTTCATTGCTTAATTTAATTAACAGTAATATAAAAGTGATTTATATATTTTCAATTGTGTGTCTTTTAGATCCCGGTGACAGAAGGTGACGTCTTCAAACAATGGCAACAGATATTTGTTTATACTCTGCATTGTTGTGTTGGTATAGAAACACAACAATGCCGAGTAAACAAATAACGTAATAAATAAACAAATACCAAGCCAGTCGCATGATCACTGCTCTACAAGCAGCACATCGTCTCCGAACAGCGACAGAAAACTATTTAAGAAATGAAGAAAAGTGAGAGAAGACGTACTAACACCAACAAGGTAATCTGATACTGATAAGAATACTCATTCAAGTCATTCTGCTTACGAAAACTGACGCCTCTTTGTTTAAATTATATTTAGGCGATAAATACAATGAAAGGAAGGGGTTAAAAGACTTGAGTAAGACACAAAATTAACCATCCCTTTGGGGGGGGGTTAGTTTAGTTTTTTACTCAAGATTTTAACAAATTAATATACAAAAACCTCAGAATTTTAAATTTTAAAAAGAAATGCAAAACTTGCTTTACGTATAGATTACAGATATACATAAAGCTTAAAAAATTTCAGCAGAGATGAAAGCATCTACGGAATAGTAAGAGTGAGTGAAGAGGTAATATTTCAATGCAGGCTTGAATACCTTTATAGCATAATTGTAGACTTTTAAATTGTTGGTGGAAGATTATTAAATAACTTGATACCTGTATGGTAGACTCCTTTTTGATATTTAGTAAGGTTAGGATTTGGCACATAGAGATCATGTTTCCATCTTGTATTTAAATTATGTACATCTGTATTTCTTTTAAATTTATCTAAGTTTTCCACCACACATGATAGACAGCAGAGTATAAATTCACTTGCAAGTGGAAGTATATTAAATTTACGAAATAATTTTCTACAAGATACCCTGCTTTTGACACCGGCCATTATTCTAATTAATTTGTTTTGCATGTAAAAAGTTGTCAGTGGAACCATGGTTCCGGATAATTTGACGTAAATACGTCACACCTGCTTTACAATCGAGTAAAGTTTGATTAAGACATTGCTTATTTAAATTGAATTAGTTACGCTTAAGATGGGTCTGTGGTAGATGAATGTAATGTAATGTAATGTAAGGTAACTATGTAGGTAACCATTGTTTATTTGTTGATAAACAGATGACGTTTCCCAGGTAACATATCAATGAAGTTTGACGTTTCCCAGGTAACATATCAATGAAGTTTGACGTTTCCCAGGTAACATATCAATGAAGTTTGACGTTTCCCAGGTAATATAACAATGAAGTTATGTTATCTAAGAAACTAATTGCTACGTGATCTGTTTACTCGGCATTGTTGTGTTACATTACTGCCGTCAACAATCCGCTTTCGTTATTGCGGAAAGCGCTGAGCTGTGAATCGGCTGTAGAATAAGTGCGTCGTAGAATAGATAATTTTGTGCTGGTAAAAACGTTTTAGAATATCACAGGTACTTATCTTATATAAGAATTATTACATTACATTACATTATAGAGACGTATTTACGTCAGATTCTCCGGAACCGTGGTTCATCTGTCAACATTTCATATCTTATATTTCTGAATCTGTAGTATTACGGAATCTGAAAATCGTGTACAATGAACACAGAAAAATGCAAACCCAAATTTTAGACCTTGAACACATTGGTATGTGTTTTGTATTGTTCACTGAGGTGAACTCTAGAAACTGTGATGGGTGTGTTATAGCTTCATTGCTTAATTAAATTAACAGTAATATAAAGTGATTTATATATTTTCAATTGTGTCTGTCTTTTAGATACCGGTGACAGAAGGTGACGTCTTCAAACAATGTCAACAGATATTTGTTTATACTCTGCATTGTTGTGTTGGTATAGAAACACAACAATGCCGAGTAAACAAATAACGTAATAAATAAACAAATACGAAGCCAGTCGCATGATCACTGCTCTACAAGCAGCACATCGTCTCCGAACAGCGACAGAAAACTATTTAAGAAATGGAGAAAAGTGAGAGAAGACGTACTGACACCAACAAGGTAATCTGATACTGATAATAATACTCATTCAAGTCATACTGCGCATTCAAGGGTTAAAACACTTGGATAAGACACAAAACTAACCACCCCTTTGGGGGGGGTTAGTTTAGTTTCTTACTCAATGGGGAACTTCATACTTATGATTCAATTTAACATTTTAGAGTGATTAATTCAAGGAGTATGAGATGGTTGAGACATGTATCGCACAAAATTTAACAGATTCAATTGACTTTATTTAGGTGGATGATCTGAACACGACAATGAACCTTAAGAGTTCCATAATATAAAGCAATGATTTTGACGTAAATACGTCTACACGGAAGGGTCATTCGGCGAAAAAGTGTAACGGAGATGTGTAGGATCCGTATCCGTAACGTCGTGTTTGTTTATTTCAGTCGTAATCCAGGGCGAGCCTCAGGTACTGGGCGGGCGACAGGTGGCGGATAGTGATATGAGGGTTAGCTGCGAATAAGGGGCAGTCCCGGACCGAGGCGGCAAGACCGGAGAGCGTGGGAGTGTAGCTGGTGGCAGGCTACACCCATCAAATACCACATGAGCTCAGTGCCCCCACTGCCTTGTGGGTAGGGGAGGAATCCCCAAAGGCTAAGGGAAGGAAAACCCTGACAGAAAACCAAGGGTAGAAGGGGCTGCATTGGGATAGAGAAACCAGTCCTTCTAAGGGAAAGAACCCGGAATAAAAACTTATGGAGGACGGTGGGGGGGGGGTGCACATCGGACTACCAACCCAATTCTGGAAGAAGCTCACACACTGAAAGGGCCGTAGTGCTAGAGAAGAAGAGGTTGGAGCAGAAGCGCACATGTAATGAAGAAATTCGAAACTTTCATTTTGTTTGTATATATTCTTCCTTTGTGTGTGTCTGCGTGCGCGCGCGAGCGTTTGGGTGTGTGTATGTGGCGTGGGGCGTGGGGCGTGTGGGGCCTGGTGTCCTGTCGTGTTGTATCGTGTGGTTTGGTGTGTTGTGTGGTGTGTTCTGCAGTCGTGTCGCGTCGTGTCGTGTCGTCGTGTGCTGTCGTGTCGTGTGGTGTACTGTGGTGTGGGCCGACACCACACGACACGAGACGACGCCACACGAGACGACGCCACACGACACGACGCCACACGACACGACGCCACACGAGAGGACGCCACACGAGAGGACGCCACACGAGACGACGCCACACGAGACGACGCCACACGAGACGACACACCACGCGACACGTCAGCACACCACACGACACGACACTACACGACTGCACACCACACCACACCACACCACACCACACCACACCACACGACAAGACACCACCCCCACACCACGCCCCAGACGCCCCACACGCCACACACACACCCAAGCGCGCGCGCACACGCACACACACACACAGAGGAGGAAGACGTACAAACCTAATGAAAGTTTCGATATTCATTACATGTCCTTCTTCTTCTTCTTTACCACTACGGCCCTTTCAGTGTGTCAGCTTCTTCCAGAATTGGGTTCTTAGCCCGATGTCCAACCCCCATAGTCCTCCAGAAGTTTTTATTCCGGGTTCTTTCCCTTAGAAGGATTGGTTTCTCTTTTCCTATGCAGCCCCTTCAACCCTTGGTTTTCTGTCAGGGTTTTCCTTCCCTGTTTTAAAGAAGTAATTGTTTTGTTTGTTTGTTTGTTCCGAAATGTAAATCGATCAATCGATAAGGAATATGAATGATATTTTATTATCTTAATTATAATAAATTTTAAATAAAATTATATTGTGATCAGACGGATTAAAATAAATAATTGATATAATTGTTTTATTTCCATTGTCATAAATATTGTACAGATTTCTTCCAATTTTGGGCTGTGGTCTCCAGAAACCAAGTTTTATTGCTGGAGAGTGGCCATGTTTGAAGAATATTCAGATTTCATATTTATTAGAATGTGGAACAGGAAATATACCTTTTAGTTTTTAGTTTTCATTTTTATGTTTGATTAGTGGAGTTAGGCTTTGAAATTTTCTATTATGATATATATTTAAAAAATGCTTTTTCATAGGTTAAAAAGCATACATACAGATTATGTGAATTTAAAGTTAAATTTGATAAATTATGCATGGAAATAGTTAAATAAATGGAATGATTGTTAATTTATAAATAATGATAGTTCATCATATAAATTGGAGTATTAAAACATCAGTAGGTCTCACAAGTTCTCTGCAGAATATATTTGTTTTAATTTGGAATGAACATTCTTCTCCATAATTGCAAAATCTGTGAAGTGGCAATTCAGCCCTACTGGCTCTCGTGACTGGACCAAATTATCCCAGGCCGGGAGGTGGTACGGTTGTGGGATGGTAATAGCGGTTAAGCCAAAAAACTTAATAAATGAACCCCCGATTAAACAACAAGGGATATTTAATAAAAATATATATAAATTCAAAAGGAGAACAAACTCCCAAGGCTCAGGCTCCGGTAGGGGGTAACAACCCAAAAAATATCAGACCTATCTGTCTCCAAGCTGAGTCGTTCTCTGCCCGGCGGACACACACACACACACAGACTGTCTGCCCTGCTGTCTCATCTGGGTCTCGAAGCCGCCGACTCCAAAGATCTTCGAGAGAGCAGATAGGCTACTCGAGCCATGAGACATGGCTCATCCTCCCCCCCCTCCAAAAAATGCTCCCTGGGCCGGGGTTGTCGTAGTACAGGTGCCGGTAGCTCCGATCACAAGTGACTTCCGGTCTGCTCTAAAGCAGCTCCCAGTCTTCATGCGCGATCCCATTACAGCATCATACGGGTGAGTTTCCTCTCTGGCCCGATCCACCCCTCCTTAAACAACCTGGCCGCCCCGGGCTCCCCCCAGGGTGTCCATATTGATACCGAGCTTAGCTGTGGGACACAGAACACCAGAACTCCCAACCTCAAGTCATTTCTCAACACTTAGCCTCTAAGTAGTTGGATTACAGGAGTTCGTCACCACTCCCAGCACGTCGGAGACCCAGCCCTGGCTTTCAGCTTCGTTGTGAGCACCGAAAGTGCATACGCAGAGTCACGACCGAGTAGACACCCCCCCACCAAAAAAAAAATGAAAGTGATAGTGGAACCACGGTTCCGGAGAATTTGACGTAAATACGTCTTTACGGAAAGGAAGTTTATATATTGGCTTTATTCTAAATATTCCCTTCATACATGCTGTACAATTGAGATAAGTTTGATTAAGACTTTGCTTATTTAACCTGAATTAGTTACGCTTAAGATGGGTCTGTGGTAGCTGAAATATCTTTTTTTTATTTTTACTATAAAAATTTGTGATTTCGTCGTCATCAATCAACAATGTCAACAGATATTTGTTTATACTCTGCATTGTTGTGTTGGTATAGAAACACAACAATGCCGAGTAAACAAATAACGCTTCACAACAAAGAAATCAAAAAATATCAAGCCAGTCGCATTATCACTGCTCCAGAAGCAGCAGACCGCAATCTTGATTATCGACTGACAGTTGGCTTAAAACATCAGAAAAGCGAAAGAAGACGTCGTCAAGTATTTGAAGTACCAACTCCAACAACTTCACAAGGTAAACTGATCCTCATTCGATATATTACGATTACGAAAACTATTATGATCGATTTTAAGACGAAGATTTGCAAGGGTGGGGATGGACGTAGAAAGTTGACTGAACAAGAACAGCGACGTAAAGACGTAGAATATCAGATTAGAGAACGCGCTCCGGAAGGAGCGCCCTGCTCTAGTCTTCTACTATAAAAATTTGTGATTTTCGTTGTCTTCAGGAAATGACGTCTTCAAACAATGTCAACAGATATTTGTTTATACTCTGCATTGTTGTGTTGGTATAGAAACACAACAATGCCGAGTAAACAAATAACGCTTCACAACAAAGAAATCAAAAAATACCAAGCCAGTCGCATTATCACTGCTCTACAAGCAGCACATCGTCTCCGAACAGCGACAGAAAACTATTTAAGAAATGGAGAAAAGTGAGAGAAGGTAATCTGATACTGATAATAATACTCATTCAAGTCAAACTGCTTACGAAAACTGACGCCTCTGTGTTTAAATTATATTTAGGCGATAAATACAATGAAAGGAAGGGGTTAAAAGACTTGAGTAAGACACAAAAAAAAACCCTCCGAAGGGGGGGGGTTAGTTTAGTTTCTTACTCAAGATTTTAACAAATTAATATACAAAAACCTCAGAATTTTAAATTTTAAAAATAAATGCAAAACTTGCTTTACGTATAGATTATAGCTATACATAAAGCTTAAAAATGTTCAGCAGAGATGAAAGCATCTACGGAATAGTAAGAGTGAGTGAAGAGGTAATATTTCAATGCAGGCTTATACCTTTATATAATAACTTAGACTTTTAACTGTTGGAAGATTATTAAACAACTTGATACCTGTATAGTAGACTTCTTTTTCATATTTAGTAAGGTTAGGATTTGGCACATAGAGATCACGTTTCCATCTTGTATTTAAATTATGTACATCTGTATTTCTTTTAAATTTATCTAAGTTTTCCACCACACATGATAGACAGCAGAGTATAAATTCACTTGCAAGTGGAAGTATATTAAATTTACGAAATAATTTTCTACAAGATACCCTGCTTTTGACACCGGCCATTATTCTAATTAATTTGTTTTGCATGTAAAAAGTTGTCAGTGGAACCATGGTTCCGGATAATTTGACGTAAATACGTCACACTTGCTTTAAAATCGAGTAAAGTTTGATTAAGACATTGCTTATTTAACTTGAATTAGTTACGCTTAAGATGGGTCTGTGGTAGATGAATGTAATGTAATGTAATGTAAGGTAACTATGTAGGTAACCATTGTTGTTTATTTGTTGATAAACAGATGACGTTTCCCAGGTAACATATCAATGAATTTTGACGTTTTCCAGGTAACATATCAATGAAGTTTGACGTTTTCCAGGTAACATATCAATGAAGTTTGACGTTTCCCAGGTAACATAACAATGGTTATGTTACCTAAGAAACTAATTGCTACGTGATCTGTTTACTCGGCATCGTTGTGTTACATTACTGCCGTCAACAATCCGCTTTCGTTATTGCGGAAAGAACTGAGCTGTGAATCGGCTGTAGAATAAGTGCGTCGTAGAATAGATAATTTTGTGCTGGTAAAAACGTTTTAGAATATCACAGGTACTTATCTTATGTAAGAATTATTACATTACATTACATTATAGAGACGTATTTACGTCAGATTCTCCGGAACCGTAGTTCCTCTGTCAACAATTCATATCTTATATATCTGAATATGTAGTATTACAGAATCTGAAAATCGTGTACAATGAACACAGAAAAATACGACCTTGAACACATCCGTATGTGTTTTGTATTGTTCACTGAGGTGAACTCTAGAAACTGTGTTGGGTGTGTTATAGCTTCATTGCTTAATTTAATTAACAGTAATATAAAAGTGATTTATATATTTTCAATTGTGTGTCTTTTAGATCCCGGTGACAGAAGGTGACGTCTTCAAACAATGGCAACAGATATTTGTTTATACTCTGCATTGTTGTGTTGGTATAGAAACACAACAATGCCGAGTAAACAAATAACGTAATAAATAAACAAATACCAAGCCAGTCGCATGATCACTGCTCTACAAGCAGCACATCGTCTCCGAACAGCGACAGAAAACTATTTAAGAAATGAAGAAAAGTGAGAGAAGACGTACTAACACCAACAAGGTAATCTGATACTGATAAGAATACTCATTCAAGTCATTCTGCTTACGAAAACTGACGCCTCTTTGTTTAAATTATATTTAGGCGATAAATACAATGAAAGGAAGGGGTTAAAAGACTTGAGTAAGACACAAAATTAACCATCCCTTTGGGGGGGGGTTAGTTTAGTTTTTTACTCAAGATTTTAACAAATTAATATACAAAAACCTCAGAATTTTAAATTTTAAAAAGAAATGCAAAACTTGCTTTACGTATAGATTACAGATATACATAAAGCTTAAAAAATTTCAGCAGAAATGAAAGCATCTACGGAATAGTAAGAGTGAGTGAAGAGGTAATATTTCAATGCAGGCTTGAATACCTTTATAGCATAATTGTAGACTTTTAAATTGTTGGTGGAAGATTATTAAATAACTTGATACCTGTATGGTAGACTCCTTTTTGATATTTAGTAAGGTTAGGATTTGGCACATAGAGATCATGTTTCCATCTTGTATTTAAATTATGTACATCTGTATTTCTTTTAAATTTATCTAAGTTTTCCACCACACATGATAGACAGCAGAGTATAAATTCACTTGCAAGTGGAAGCATATTAAATTTACGAAATAATTTTCTACAAGATACCCTGCTTTTGACACCGGCCATTATTCTAATTAATTTGTTTTGCATGTAAAAAGTTGTCAGTGGAACCATGGTTCCGGATAATTTGACGTAAATACGTCACACCTGCTTTACAATCGAGTAAAGTTTGATTAAGACATTGCTTATTTAAATTGAATTAGTTACGCTTAAGATGGGTCTGTGGTAGATGAATGTAATGTAATGTAATGTAAGGTATCTATGTAGGTAACCATTGTTGTTTATTTGTTGATAAACAGATGACGTTTCCCAGGTAACATATCAATGAAGTTTGACGTTTCCCAGGTAACATATCAATGAAGTTTGACGTTTCCCAGGTAACATATCAATGAAGTTTGACGTTTCCCAGGTAATATAACAATGAAGTTATGTTATCTAAGAAACTAATTGCTACGTGATCTGTTTACTCGGCATTGTTGTGTTACATTACTGCCGTCAACAATCCGCTTTCGTTATTGCGGAAAGCGCTGAGCTGTGAATCGGCTGTAGAATAAGTGCGTCGTAGAATAGATAATTTTGTGCTGGTAAAAACGTTTTAGAATATCACAGGTACTTATCTTATATAAGAATTATTACATTACATTACATTATAGAGACGTATTTACGTCAGATTCTCCGGAACCGTGGTTCATCTGTCAACATTTCATATCTTATATTTCTGAATCTGTAGTATTACGGAATCTGAAAATCGTGTACAATGAACACAGAAAAATGCAAACCCAAATTTTAGACCTTGAACACATTCGTATGTGTTTTGTATTGTTCACTGAGGTGAACTCTAGAAACTGTGATGGGTGTGTTATAGCTTCATTGCTTAATTAAATTAACAGTAATATAAAGTGATTTATATATTTTCAATTGTGTCTGTCTTTTAGATACCGGTGACAGAAGGTGACGTCTTCAAACAATGTCAACAGATATTTGTTTATACTCTGCATTGTTGTGTTGGTATAGAAACACAACAATGCCGAGTAAACAAATAACGTAATAAATAAACAAATACGAAGCCAGTCGCATGATCACTGCTCTACAAGCAGCACATCGTCTCCGAACAGCGACAGAAAACTATTTAAGAAATGGAGAAAAGTGAGAGAAGACGTACTGACACCAACAAGGTAATCTGATACTGATAATAATACTCATTCAAGTCATACTGCGCATTCAAGGGTTAAAACACTTGGATAAGACACAAAACTAACCACCCCTTTGGGGGGGGTTAGTTTAGTTTCTTACTCAATGGGGAACTTCATACTTATGATTCAATTTAACATTTTAGAGTGATTAATTCAAGGAGTATGAGATGGTTGAGACATGTACCGCACAAAATTTAACAGATTCAATTGACTTTAGGTAGGTGGATGATCTGAACACGACAATGAACCTTAAGAGTTCCATAATATAAAGCAATGATTTTGACGTAAATACGTCTACACGGAAGGGTCATTCGGCGAAAAAGTGTAACGGAGATGTGTAGGATCCGTATCCGTAACGTCGTGTTTGTTTATTTCAGTCGTAATCCAGGGCGAGCCTCAGGTACTGGGCGGGCGACAGGTGGCGGATAGTGATATGAGGGTTAGCTGCGAATAAGGGGCAGTCCCGGACCGAGGCGGCAAGACCGGAGAGCGTGGGAGTGTAGCTGGTGGCAGGCTACACCCATCAAATACCACATGAGCTCAGTGCCCCCACTGCCTTGTGGGTAGGGGAGGAATCCCCAAAGGCTAAGGGAAGGAAAACCCTGACAGAAAACCAAGGGTAGAAGGGGCTGCATTGGGATAGAGAAACCAGTCCTTCTAAGGGAAAGAACCCGGAATAAAAACTTATGGAGGACGGTGGGGGGGGGTGCACATCGGACTACCAACCCAATTCTGGAAGAAGCTCACACACTGAAAGGGCCGTAGTGCTAGAGAAGAAGAGGTTGGAGCAGAAGCGCACATGTAATGAAGAAATTCGAAACTTTCATTTTGTTTGTATGTATTCTTCCTTTGTGTGTGTCTGCGTGCGCGCGCGAGCGTTTGGGTGTGTGTATGTGGCGTGGGGCGTGGGGCGTGTGGGGCCTGGTGTCCTGTCGTGTTGTATCGTGTGGTTTGGTGTGTTGTGTGGTGTGTTCTGCAGTCGTGTCGCGTCGTGTCGTGTCGTCGTGTGCTGTCGTGTCGTGTGGTGTACTGTGGTGTGGGCCGACACCACACGACACGAGACGACGCCACACGAGACGACGCCACACGACACGACGCCACACGACACGACGCCACACGAGAGGACGCCACACGAGAGGACGCCACACGAGACGACGCCACACGAGACGACGCCACACGAGACGACACACCACGCGACACGTCAGCACACCACACGACACGACACTACACGACTGCACACCACACCACACCACACCACACCACACCACACCACACGACAAGACACCACCCCCACACCACGCCCCAGACGCCCCACACGCCACACACACACCCAAGCGCGCGCGCACACGCACACACACACACAGAGGAGGAAGACGTACAAACCTAATGAAAGTTTCGATATTCATTACATGTCCTTCTTCTTCTTCTTTACCACTACGGCCCTTTCAGTGTGTCAGCTTCTTCCAGAATTGGGTTCTTAGCCCGATGTCCAACCCCCATAGTCCTCCAGAAGTTTTTATTCCGGGTTCTTTCCCTTAGAAGGATTGGTTTCTCTTTTCCTATGCAGCCCCTTCAACCCTTGGTTTTCTGTCAGGGTTTTCCTTCCCTGTTTTAAAGAAGTAATTGTTTTGTTTGTTTGTTTGTTCCGAAATGTAAATCGATCAATCGATAAGGAATATGAATGATATTTTATTATCTTAATTATAATAAATTTTAAATAAAATTATATTGTGATCAGACGGATTAAAATAAATAATTGATATAATTGTTTTATTTCCATTGTCATAAATATTGTACAGATTTCTTCCAATTTTGGGCTGTGGTCTCCAGAAACCAAGTTTTATTGCTGGAGAGTGGCCATGTTTGAAGAATATTCAGATTTCATATTTATTAGAATGTGGAACAGGAAATCTACCTTTTAGTTTTTAGTTTTCATTTTTATGTTTGATTAGTGGAGTTAGGCTTTGAAATTTTCTATTATGATATATATTTAAAAAATGCTTTTTCATAGGTTAAAAAGCATACATACAGATTATGTGAATTTAAAGTTAAATTTGATAAATTATGCATGGAAATAGTTAAATAAATGGAATGATTGTTAATTTATAAATAATGATAGTTCATCATATAAATTGGAGTATTAAAACATCAGTAGGTCTCACAAGTTCTCTGCAGAATATATTTGTTTTAATTTGGAATGAACATTCTTCTCCATAATTGCAAAATCTGTGAAGTGGCAATTCAGCCCTACTGGCTCTCGTGACTGGACCAAATTATCCCAGGCCGGGAGGTGGTACGGTTGTGGGATGGTAATAGCGGTTAAGCCAAAAAACTTAATAAATGAACCCCCGATTAAACAACAAGGGATATTTAATAAAAATATATATAAATTCAAAAGGAGAACAAACTCCCAAGGCTCAGGCTCCGGTAGGGGGTAACAACCCAAAAAATATCAGACCTATCTGTCTCCAAGCTGAGTCGTTCTCTGCCCGGCGGACACACACACACACACAGACTGTCTGCCCTGCTGTCTCATCTGGGTCTCGAAGCCGCCGACTCCAAAGATCTTCGAGAGAGCAGATAGGCTACTCGAGCCATGAGACATGGCTCATCCTCCCCCCCCCTCCAAAAAATGCTCCCTGGGCCGGGGTTGTCGTAGTACAGGTGCCGGTAGCTCCGATCACAGGTGACTTCCGGTCTGCTCTAAAGCAGCTCCCAGTCTTCATGCGCGATCCCATTACAGCATCATACGGGTGAGTTTCCTCTCTGGCCCGATCCACCCCTCCTTAAACAACCTGGCCGCCCCGGGCTCCCCCCAGGGTGTCCATATTGATACCGAGCTTAGCTGTGGGACACAGAACACCAGAACTCCCAACCTCAAGTCATTTCTCAACAATTAGCCTCTAAGTAGTTGGATTACAGGAGTTCGTCACCACTCCCAGCACGTCGGAGCCCCAGCCCTGGCTTTCAGCTTCGTTGTGGGCACCGAAAGTGCATACGCAGAGTCACGATCGAGTAGACACCCCCCCCCACCAAAAAAAAAATGAAAGTGATAGTGGAACCACGGTTCCGGAGAATTTGACGTAAATACGTCTTTACGGAAAGGAAGTTTATATATTGGCTTTATTCTAAATATTCCCTTCATACATGCTGTACAATTGAGATAAGTTTGATTAAGACTTTGCTTATTTAACCTGAATTAGTTACGCTTAAGATGGGTCTGTGGTAGCTGAAATATCTTTTTTTTATTTTTATTATAAAAATTTGTGATTTCGTCGTCATCAATCAACAATGTCAACAGATATTTGTTTATACTCTGCATTGTTGTGTTGGTATAGAAACACAACAATGCCGAGTAAACAAATAACGCTTCACAACAAAGAAATCAAAAAATATCAAGCCAGTCGCATTATCACTGCTCCAGAAGCAGCAGACCGCAATCTTGATTATCGACTGACAGTTGGCTTAAAACATCAGAAAAGCGAAAGAAGACGTCATCAAGTATTTGAAGTACCAACTCCAACAACTTCACAAGGTAAACTGATCCTCATTCGATATATTACGATTACGAAAACTATTATGATCGATTTTAAGACGAAGATTTGCAAGGGTGGGGATGGACGTAGAAAGTTGACTGAACAAGAACAGCGACGTAAAGACGTAGAATATCAGATAAGAGAACGCGCTCCGGAAGGAGCGACCTACTCTAGTCTTCTACTATAAAAATTTGTGATTTTCGTTGTCTTCAGGAAATGACGTCTTCAAACAATGTCAACAGATATTTGTTTATACTCTGCATTGTTGTGTTGGTATAGAAACACAACAATGCCGATTAAACAAATAACGCTTCACAACAAAGAAATCAAAAAATACCAAGCCAGTCGCATTATCACTGCTCTACAAGCAGCACATCGTCTCCGAACAGCGACAGAAAACTATTTAAGAAATGGAGAAAAGTGAGAGAAGGTAATCTGATACTGATAATAATACTCATTCAAGTGAAACTGCTTACGAAAACTGACGCCTCTGTGTTTAAATTATATTTAGGCGATAAATACAATGAAAGGAAGGGGTTAAAAGACTTGAGTAAGACACAAAAAAAACCCTCCGAAGGGGGGGGAGGTTAGTTTAGTTTCTTACTCAAGATTTTAACAAATTAATATACAAAAACCTCAGAATTCTAAATTTTAAAAAGAAATGCAAAACTTGCTTTACGTAAAGATTATAGCTATACATAAAGCTTAAAAATGTTCAGCAGAGATGAAAGCATCTACGGAATAGTAAGAGTGAGTGAAGAGGTAATATTTCAATGCAGGCTTAAACCTTTATATAATAACTTAGACTTTTAACTGTTGGTGGAAGATTATTAAATAACTTGATACCTGTATAGTAGACTCCTTTTTGATATTTAGTAAGGTTAGGATTTGGCACATAGAGATCACGTTTCCATCTTGTATTTAAATTATGTACATCTGTATTTCTTTTAAATTTATCTAAGTTTTGCACCACACATGATAGACAGCAGAGTATAAATTCACTTGCAAGTGGAAGTATATTAAATTTACGAAATAATTTTCTACAAGATACCCTGCTTTTGACACCGGCCATTATTCTAATTAATTTGTTTTGCATGTAAAAAGTTGTCAGTGGAACCATGGTTCCGGATAATTTGACGTAAATACGTCACACCTGCTTTACAATCGAGTAAAGTTTGATTAAGACATTGCTTATTTAACTTGAATTAGTTACGCTTAAGATGGGTCTATGGTAGATGAATGTAATGTAAGGTAACTATGTAGGTAACCATTGTTGTTTATTTGTTGATAAACAGATGACGTTTCCCAGGTAACATAACAATGAAGTTACACTTTTTCGTTACATTTTCGCCGAATGACACTGACACTAAAATATAGACGTATTTACGTCAAAAACTTTCTTACTGTCCGTTGAATTTCTCCAAAAGATTAATAACGAAGATGTGTAAGATCCATATAGACAATGTGCAAATACGGACCGACAAAGTATTATGTTATCTAAGAAACTAATTGTTACGTGATCTGTTTACTCGTCATTGTTGTGTTTCATTACTGCCGTCAACAATCCGCTTTCGTTATTGCGGAAAGAGCTGAGCTGTGAATCGGCTGTAGAATAAGTTCGTCGTAGAATACATAATTTTGTGCTGGTAAAAACGTTTCAGAATATCACAGGTACTTACCTTATGTAAGAATTATTACATTACATTACATTATAGAGACGTATTTACGTCAGATTCTCCGGAACCGTGGTTCATCTGTCAACATTTCATATCTTATATTTCTGAATCTGTAGTATTACAGAATCTGAAAATCGTGTACAATGAACACAGAAAAATACGACCTTGAACACATCCGTATGTGTTTTGTATTGTTCACTGAGGTGAACTCTAGAAACTGTGATGGTAAATAACTGTTGGGTGTGTTATAGCTTCATTGCTTAATTTAATTAACAGTAATATAAAAGTGATTTATATATTTTCAATTGTGTGTCTTTTATATCCCGGTGACAGAAGGTGACGTCTTTAAACAATGTCAACAGATATTTTATTATACTCTGCATTGTTGTGTTGGTATAGAAACACAACAATGCCGAGTAAACAAATAACGTAATAAATAAATACCAAGCCAGTCGCATGATCACTGCTCTACAAGCAGCACATCGTCTCCGAACAGCGACAGAAAACTATTTAAGAAATGGAGAAAAGTGAGAGAAGGTAATCTGATACTGATAATAATACTCATTCAAGTCAAACTGCTTTCGAAAACTGACGCCTCTGTGTTTAAATTATATTTAGGCGATAAATACAATGAAAGGAAGGGGTTAAAAGACTTGAGTAAGACACAAAATTAACCACCTCTTTGGGGGGGGGTGTTAGTTTAGTTTTTTACTCAAGATTTTAACAAATTAATATACAAAAACCTCAGAATTTTAAATTTTAAAAAGAAATGCAATCGAGTAAAGCAGGTGTGACGTACTTACGTCAAATTATCCGGAACCATGGTTCCACTGACAACTTTTAACATGCAAAACAAATTAATTAGAATAATGGCCGGTGTCAAAAGCAGGGTATCTTGTAGAAAATTATTTCGTAAATTTAATATACTTCCACTTGCAAGTGAATTTATACTCTTCTGTCTATCATGTGTGGTGGAAAACTTAGATAAATTTAAAAGAAATACAGATGTACATAATTTAAATACAAGATGGAAACATGATCTCTATGTGCCAAATCCAAACCTTACTAAATATCAAAAAGGTGTCTACCATACAGGTATCAAGTTATTTAATAATCTTCCACCAACAATTTAAAAGTCTACAATTATGCTATAAATGTATTCAAGCCTGCATTGAAATATTACCTCTTCACTCACTCTTACTATTCCGTAGATGCTTTCATCTCTGCTGAAATTTTTTAAGCTTTATGTATATCTGTAATCTATACGTAAAGCAAGTTTTGCATTTCTTTTTAAAATTTAAAATTCTGAGGTTTTTGTATATTAATTTGTTAAAATCTTGAGTAAAAAACTAAACTAACCCACCCCCCCAAAAAACGTGGTTAATTTTGTGTCTTACTCAAGTCTTTTAACCCCTTCCTTTCATTGTACTTATCGCCTAAATATAATTTAAACACAGAGGCGTCAGTTTTCGTAAGCAGTTTGACTCGAATGAGTATTCTTATCAGTATCAGATTACCTTGTTGGTGTTAGTACGTCTTCTCTCACTTTTCTCCATTTCTTAAATAGTTTTCTGTCGCTGTTCGGAGACGATGTGCTGCTTGTAGAGCAGTGATCATGCGACTGGCTTGGTATTTATTTATTACGTTATTTGTTTACTCGGCATTGTTGTGTTTCTATACCAACACAACAATGCAGAGTATAAACAAATATCTGTTGACATTGTTTGAAGACGTCACCTTCTGTCACCGGGATATAAAAGACACACAATTGAAAATATATAAATCACTTTTATATTACTGTTAATTAAATTAAGCAATGAAGCTATAACACACCCAACAGTTATTTACCATCACAGTTTCTAGAGTTCACCTCAGTGAACAATACAAAACACATACGGATGTGTTCAAGGTCGTATTTTTCTGTGTTCATTGTACACGATTTTCAGATTCTGTAATACTACAGATTCAGAAATATAAGATATGAAATGTTGACAGATGAACCACGGTTCCGGAGAATCTGACGTAAATACGTCTCTATAATGTAATGTAATGTAATAATTCTTACATAAGATAAGTACCTGTGATATTCTAAAACTTTTTTACCAGCACAAAATTATCTATTCTACGACGCACTTATTCTACAAGCGATTCACAGCTAAGCTCTTTCCTCAATAACGAAAGCAGATTGTTGACGGCGGTAATGTAACACAACAATGCCGAGTAAACAGATCACGTAGCAATTAGTTTCTTAGGTAACATAACCATTGTTATGTTACCTGGGAAACGTCAAACTTCATTGATATGTTACCTGGGAAACGTCAAACTTCATTGATATGTTACCTGGGAAACGTCATCTGTTTATCAACAAATAAACAACAATGGTTACCTACATAGTTACCTTACATTACATTACATTACATTCATCTACCACAGACCCATCTTAAGCGTAACTAATTCAATTTAAATAAGCAATGTCTTAATCAAACTTTACTCGATTGTAAAACAGGTGTGACGTATTTACGTTAAATTATCCGGAACCATGGTTCCACTGACAACTTTTTACATGCAAAACAAATTAATTAGAATAATGGCCGGTGTCAAAAGCAGGGTATCTTGTAGAAAATTATTTCGTAAATTTAATATACTTCCACTTGCAAGTGAATTTATACTCTGCTGTCTATCATGTGTGGTGGAAAACGTAGATAAGTTTAAAATAAATACAGATGTACATAATTTAAATACAAGATGGAAACATGATCTCTATGTGCCAAATCCTAACCTTACTAAATATCAAAAAGGAGTCTACCATACAGGTATCAAGTTATTTTATAATCTTCCACCAACAGTTAAAAGAATTAATTATTATATAAAGGTATTCAAGCCTGCATTGAAATATTACCTCTTCACTCACTCTTACTATTCCGTAGATGCTTTCATCTCTGCTGAAATTTTTTAAGCTTTATGTATATCTATAATCTATACGTAAGCAAGTTTTGCATTTCTTTTTAAAATTTAAAATTCTGAGGTTTTTGTATATTAATTTGTTAAAATCTTGAGTAAAAAACTAAACTAAACCCCCCCCCCAAAGGGATGGTTAATTTTGTGTCTTACTCAAGTCTTTTAACCCCTTCCTTTCATTGTATTTATCGCCTAAATATAATTTAAACAAAGAGGCGTCAGTTTTCGTAAGCAGAATGACTTGAATGAGTATTCTTATCAGTATCAGATTACCTTGTTGGTGTTAGTACGTCTTCTCTCACTTTTCTTCATTTCTTAAATAGTTTTCTGTAGCTGTTCGGAGACGATGTGCTGCTTGTAGAGCAGTGATCATGCGACTAGCTTGGTATTTGTTTATTTATTACGTTATTTGTTTACTCGGCATTGTTGTTTTTCTATACCAACACAACAATGCAGAGTATAAACAAATATCTGTTGCCATTGTTTGAAGACGTCACCTTATGTCACCGGGATCTAAAAGACACACAATTGAAAATATATAAATCACTTTTATATTACTGTTAATTAAATTAAGCAATGAAGCTATAACACAGACATTGCTTATTTAAATTGAATTAGTTACGCTTAAGATGGGTCTGTGGTAGATGAATGTAATGTAATGTAATGTAAGGTAACTATGTAGGTAACCATTGTTTATTTGTTGATAAACAGATGACGTTTCCCAGGTAACATATCAATGAAGTTTGACGTTTCCCAGGTAACATATCAATGAAGTTTGACGTTTCCCAGGTAATATAACAATGAAGTTATGTTATCTAAGAAACTAATTGTTACGTGATCTGTTTACTCGGCATTGTTGTGTTACATTACTGCCGTCAACAATCCGCTTTCGTTATTGCGGAAAGCGCTGAGCTGTGAATCGGCTGTAGAATAAGTGCGTCGTAGAATAGATAATTTTGTGCTGGTAAAAACGTTTTAGAATATCACAGGTACTTATCTTATATAAGAATTATTACATTACATTACATTATAGAGACGTATTTACGTCAGATTCTCCGGAACCGTGGTTGATCTGTCAACATTTCATATCTTATATTTCTGAATCTGTAATATTACGGAATCTGAAAATCGTGTACAATGAACACAGAAAAATACAAACCCAAATTTTAGACCTTGAACACATTCGTATGTGTTTTGTATTGTTCACTGAGGTGAACTCTAGAAACTGTGATGGGTGTGTTATAGCTTCATTGCTTAATTTAATTAACAGTAATATAAAGTGATTTATATATTTTCAATTGTGTCTGTCTTTTAGATACCGGTGACAGAAGGTGACGTCTTCAAACAATGCCAACAGATATTTGTTTATACTCTGCATTGTTGTGTTGGTATAGAAACACAACAATGACGAGTAAACAAATAACGTAATAAATAAACAAATACGAAGCCAGTCGCATGATCACTGCTCTACAAGCAGCACATCGTCTCCGAACAGCGACAGAAAGCTATTTAAGAAATGGAGAAAAGTGAGAGAAGACGTACTGACACCAACAAGGTAATCTGATACTGATAACAATACTCATTCAAGTCATACTGCGCATTCAAGGGTTAAAACACTTGGATAAGACACAAAACTACCCACCCCTTTGGGGGGGGTTAGTTTAGTTTCTTACTCAATGGGGAACTTCATACTTATTATTCAATTTAACATTTTAGAGTGATTAATTCAAGGAGTATGAGATGGTTGAGACATGTACCGCACAAAATTTAACAGATTCAATTGACTTTAGGTTGGTGGATGATCTGAACACGACAATGAACCTTAAGAGTTCCATAATATAAAGCAATGATTTTGACGTAAATACGTCTACACGGAAGGGTCATTCGGCGAAAAAGTGTAACGGAGATGTGTAGGATCCGTAGCCGTAACGTCGTGTTTGTTTATTTCAGTCGTAATCCAGGGCGAGCCTCAGGTACTGGGCGGGCGACAGGTGGCGGATAGTGATATGAGGGTTAGCTGCGAATAAGGGGCAGTCCCGGACCGAGGCGGCAAGACCGGAGAGCGTGGGAGTGTAGCTGGTGGCAGGCTACAGCCATCAAATACCACATGAGCTCAGTGCCCACACTGCCTTGTGGGTAGGGGAGGAATCCCCAAAGGCTAAGGGAAGGAAAACCCTGACAGAAAACCAAGGGTAGAAGGGGCTGCATAGGGATAGAGAAACCAGTCCTTCTAAGGGAAAGAACCCGGAATAAAAACTTATGGATGACGGTCGGGGGGGTGCACATCGGACTACCAACCCAATTCTGGAAGAAGCTCACACACTGAAAGGGCCGTAGTGCTAGAGAAGAAGAGGTTGGAGCAGAAGCGCACATGTAATGAAGAAATTCGAAACTTTCATTTTGTTTGTATGTATTCTTCCTTTGTGTGTGTCTGCGTGCGCGCGCGAGCGTTTGGGTGTGTGTATGTGGCGTGGGGCGTGGGGCGTGTGGGGCCTGGTGTCCTGTCGTGTTGTATCGTGTGGTTTGGTGTGTTGTGTGGTGTGTTCTGCAGTCGTGTCGCGTCGTGTCGTGTCGTCGTGTGCTGTCGTGTCGTGTGGTGTACTGTGGTGTGGGCCGACACCACACGACACGAGACGACGCCACACGAGACGACGCCACACGACACGACGCCACACGACACGACGCCACACGAGAGACGCCACACGAGACGACGCCACACGAGACGACGCCACACGAGACGACGCCACACGAGACGACACACCACGCGACACGTCAGCACACCACACGACACGACACTACACGACTGCACACCACACCACACCACACCACACCACACCACACCACACGACAAGACACCACCCCCACACCACGCCCCAGACGCCCCACACGCCACACACACACCCAAGCGCGCGCGCACACGCACACACACACACAGAGGAGGAAGACGTACAAACCTAATGAAAGTTTCGATATTCATTACATGTCCTTCTTCTTCTTCTTTACCACTACGGCCCTTTCAGTGTGTCAGCTTCTTCCAGAATTGGGTTCTTAGCCCGATGTCCAACCCCCATAGTCCTCCAGAAGTTTTTATTCCGGGTTCTTTCCCTTAGAAGGATTGGTTTCTCTTTTCCTATGCAGCCCCTTCAACCCTTGGTTTTCTGTCAGGGTTTTCCTTCCCTGTTTTAAAGAAGTAATTGTTTTGTTTGTTTGTTTGTTCCGAAATGTAAATCGATCAATCGATAAGGAATATGAATGATATTTTATTATCTTAATTATAATAAATTTTAAATAAAATTATATTGTGATCAGACGGATTAAAATAAATAATTGATATAATTGTTTTATTTCCATTGTCATAAATATTGTACAGATTTCTTCCAATTTTGGGCTGTGGTCTCCAGAAACCAAGTTTTATTGCTGGAGAGTGGCCATGTTTGAAGAATATTCAGATTTCATATTTGTTAGAATGTGGAACAGGAAATCTACCTTTTAGTTTTTAGTTTTCATTTTTATGTTTGATTAGTGGAGTTAGGCTTTGAAATTTTCTATTATGATATATATTTAAAAAATGCTTTTTCATAGGTTAAAAAGCATACATACAGATTATGTGAATTTAAAGTTAAATTTGATAAATTATGCATGGAAATAGTTAAATAAATGGAATGATTGTTAATTTATAAATAATGATAGTTCATCATATAAATTGGAGTATTAAAACATCAGTAGGTCTCACAAGTTCTCTGCAGAATATATTTGTTTTAATTTGGAATGAACATTCTTCTCCATAATTGCAAAATCTGTGAGGTGGCAATTCAGTCCTACTGGCTCTCGTGACTGGACCAAATTATCCCAGGCCGGGAGGTGTTACGGTTGTGGGATGGTAATAGCGGTTAAGCCAAAAAACTTAATAAATGAACCCCCGATTAAACAACAAGGGATATTTAATAAAAATATATATAAATTCAAAAGGAGAACAAACTCCCAAGGCTCAGGCTCCGGTAGGGGGTTACAACCCAAAAAATATCAGACCTATCTGTCTCCAAGCTGAGTCGTTCTCTGCCCGGCGGACACACACACACACAGACTGTCTGCCCTGCTGTCTCATCTGGGTCTCGAAGCCGCCGACTCCAAAGAACTTCGAGAGAGCAGATAGGCTACCCGAGCCATGAGACATGGCTCATCCTCCCCCCCCTCCAAAAAATGCTCCCTGGGCCGGGGTTGTCGTAGTACAGGTGCCGGTAGCTCCGATCACAGGTGACTTCCGGTCTGCTCTAAAGCAGCTCCCAGTCTTCATGCGCGATCCCATTACAGCATCATACGGGTGAGTTTCCTCTCTGGCCCGATCCACCCCTCCTTAAACAACCTGGCCGCCCCGGGCTCCCCCCAGGGTGTCCATATTGATACCGAGCTTAGCTGTGGGACACAGAACACCAGAACTCCCAACCTCAAGTCATTTCTCAACACTTAGCCTCTAAGTAGTTGGATTACAGGAGTTCGTCACCACTCCCAGCACGTCGGAGCCCCAGCCCTGGCTTTCAGTTTCGTTGTGGGCACCGAAAGTGCATACGCAGAGTCACGACCGAGTAGACACCCCCCCCCCCAAAAAAAAATGAAAGTGATAGTGGAACCACGGTTCCGGAGAATTTGACGTAAATACGTCTTTACGGAAAGGAAGTTTATATATTGGCTTTATTCTAAATATTCCCTTCATACATGCTGTACAATTGAGATAAGTTTGATTAAGACTTTGCTTATTTAACCTGAATTAGTTACGCTTAAGATGGGTCTGTGGTAGCTGAAATATCTTTTTTTTATTTTTACTATAAAAATTTGTGATTTCGTCGTCATCAATCAACAATGTTAACAGATATTTGTTTATACTCTGCATTGTTGTGTTGGTATAGAAACACAACAATGCCGAGTAAACAAATAACGCTTCACAACAAAGAAATCAAAAAATATCAAGCCAGTCGCATTATCACTGCTCCAGAAGCAGCAGACCGCAATCTTGATTATCGACTGACAGTTGGCTTAAAACATCAGAAAAGCGAAAGAAGACGTCATCAAGTATTTGAAGTACCAACTCCAACAACTTCACAAGGTAAACTGATCCTCATTCGATATATTACGATTACGAAAACTATTATGATCGATTTTAAGACGAAGATTTGCAAGGGTGGGGATGGACGTAGAAAGTTGACTGAACAAGAACAGCGACGTAAAGACGTAGAATATCAGATTAGAGAACGCGCTCCGGAAGGAGCGCCCTGCTCTAGTCTTCTACTATAAAAATTTGTGATTTTCGTTGTCTTCAGGAAATGACGTCTTCAAACAATGTCAACAGATATTTGTTTATACTCTGCATTGTTGTGTTGGTATAGAAACACAACAATGCCGAGTAAACAAATAACGCTTCACAACAAAGAAATCAAAAAATACCAAGCCAGTCGCATTATCACTGCTCTACAAGCAGCACATCGTCTCCGAACAGCGACAGAAAACTATTTAAGAAATGGAGAAAAGTGAGAGAAGGTAATCTGATACTGATAATAATACTCATTCAAGTCAAACTGCTTACGAAAACTGACGCCTCTGTGTTTAAATTATATTTAGGCGATAAATACAATGAAAGGAAGGGGTTAAAAGACTTGAGTAAGACACAAAAGAAAACCCTCCGAAGGGGGGGGTGTTAGTTTAGTTTCTTACTCAAGATTTTAACAAATTAATATACAAAAACCTCAGAATTCTAAATTTTAAAAAGAAATGCAAAACTTGCTTTACGTATAGATTATAGCTATACATAAAGCTTAAAAATGTTCAGCAGAGATGAAAGCATCTACGGAATAGTAAGAGTGAGTGAAGAGGTAATATTTCAATGCAGGCTTATACCTTTATATAATAACTTAGACTTTTAACTGTTGGAAGATTATTAAACAACTTGATACCTGTATAGTAGACTCCTTTTTGATATTTAGTAAGGTTAGGATTTGGCACATAGAGATCACGTTTCCATCTTGTATTTAAATTATGTACATCTGTATTTCTTTTAAATTTATCTAAGTTTTCCACCACACATGATAGACAGCAGAGTATAAATTCACTTGCAAGTGGAAGTATATTAAATTTACGAAATAATTTTCTACAAGATACCCTGCTTTTGACACCGGCCATTATTCTAATTAATTTGTTTTGCATGTAAAAAGTTGTCAGTGGAACCATGGTTCCGGATAATTTGACGTAAATACGTCACACTTGCTTTAAAATCGAGTAAAGTTTGATTAAGACATTGCTTATTTAACTTTGATTAGTTACGCTTAAGATGGGTCTGTGGTAGATGAATGTAATGTAATGTAATGTAAGGTAACTATGTAGGTAACCATTGTTGTTTATTTGTTGATAAACAGATGACGTTTCCCAGGTAACATATCAATGAAGTTTGACGTTTTCCAGGTAACATATCAATGAAGTTTGACGTTTCCCAGGTAACATAACAATGGTTATGTTACCTAAGAAACTAATTGCTACGTGATCTGTTTACTCGGCATTGTTGTGTTACATTACTGCCGTCAACAATCCGCTTTCGTTATTGCGGAAAGAACTGAGCTGTGAATCGGCTGTAGAATAAGTGCGTCGTAGAATAGATAATTTTGTGCTGGTAAAAACGTTTTAGAATATCACAGGTACTTATCTTATGTAAGAATTATTACATTACATTAGATTATAGAGACGTATTTACGTCAGATTCTCCGGAACCGTAGTTCCTCTGTCAACATTTCATATCTTATATATCTGAATCTGTAGTATTACAGAATCTGAAAATCGTGTACAATGAACACAGAAAAATACGACCTTGAACACATCCGTATGTGTTTTGTATTGTTCACTGAGGTGAACTCTAGAAACTGTGATGGGTGTGTTATAGCTTCATTGCTTAGTTTAATTTACAGTAATATAAAAGTGATTTATATATTTTCAATTGTGTGTCTTTTTGATCCCGGTGACAGAAGGTGACGTCTTCAAACAATGGCAACAGATATTTGTTTATACTCTGCATTGTTGTGTTGGTATAGAAACACAACAATGCCGAGTAAACAAATAACGTAATAAATAAACAAATACCAAGCCAGTCGCATTATCACTGCTCTACAAGCAGCACATCGTCTCCGAACAGCGACAGAAAACTATTTAAGAAATGAAGAAAAAAGAGAGAAGACGTACTAACACCAACAAGGTAATCTGATACTGATAAGAATACTCATTCGAGTCAAACTGCTTAGGAAAACTGACGCCTCTGTGTTTAAATTATATTTAGGCGATAAATACAATGAAAGGAAGGGGTTAAAAGACTTGAGTAAGACACAAAATTAACCACCTCTTTGGGGGGGGGTTAGTTTAGTTTTTTACTCAAGATTTTAACAAATTAATATACAAAAACCTCAGAATTTTAAATTTTAAAAAGAAATGCAAAACTTGCTTTACGTATAGATTACAGATATACATAAAGCTTAAAAAATTTCAGCAGAGATGATAGCATCTACGGATTAGTAAGAGTGAGTGAAGAGGTAATATTTCAATGCAGGCTTGAATACCTTTATAGCATAATTGTAGACTTTTAAATTGTTGGTGGAAGATTATTAAATAACTTGATGCCTGTATGGTAGACTCCTTTTTGATATTTAGTAAGGTTAGGATTTGGCACATAGAGATCATGTTTCCATCTTGTATTTAAATTATGTACATCTGTATTTCTTTTAAATTTATCTAAGTTTTCCACCACACATGATAGACAGCAGAGTATAAATTCACTTGCAAGTGGAAGTATATTAAATTTACGAAATAATTTTCTACAAGATACCCTCCTTTTGACACCGGCCATTATTCTAATTAATTTGTTTTGCATGTAAAAAGTTGTCAGTGGAACCATGGTTCCGGATAATTTGACGTAAATACGTCACACCTGCTTTACAATCGAGTAAAGTTTGATTAAGACATTGCTTATTTAAATTGAATTAGTTACGCTTAAGATGGGTCTGTGGTAGATGAATGTAATGTAATGTAATGTAAGGTAACTATGTAGGTAACCATTGTTTATTTGTTGATAAACAGATGACGTTTCCCAGGTAACATATCAATGAAGTTTGACGTTTCCCAGGTAACATATCAATGAAGTTTGACGTTTCCCAGGTAATATAACAATGAAGTTATGTTATCTAAGAAACTAATTGTTACGTGATCTGTTTACTCGGCATTGTTGTGTTACATTACTGCCGTCAACAATCCGCTTTCGTTATTGCGGAAAGCGCTGAGCTGTGAATCGGCTGTAGAATAAGTGCGTCGTAGAATAGATAATTTTGTGCTGGTAAAAACGTTTTAGAATATCACAGGTACTTATCTTATATAAGAATTATTACATTACATTACATTATAGAGACGTATTTACGTCAGATTCTCAGGAACCGTGGTTCATCTGTCAACATTTCATATCTTATATTTCTGAATCTGTAGTATTACGGAATCTGAAAATCGTGTACAATGAACACAGAAAAATACAAACCCAAATTTTAGACCTTGAACACATTCGTATGTGTTTTGTATTGTTCACTGAGGTGAACTCTAGAAACTGTGATGGGTTTGTTATAGCTTCATTGCTTAATTTAATTAACAGTAATATAAAGTTATTTATATATTTTCAATTGTGTCTGTCTTTTAGATACCGGTGACAGAAGGTGACGTCTTCAAACAATGTCAACAGATATTTGTTTATACTCTGCATTGTTGTGTTGGTATAGAAACACAACAATGCCGAGTAAACAAATAACGTAATAAATAAATGCGAAGCCAGTCGCATGATCACTGCTCTGCAAGCAGCACATCGTCTCCGAACAGCGACAGAAAACTATTTAAGAAATGGAGAAAAGTGAGAGAAGACGTACTGACACCAACAAGGTAATCTGATACTGATAATAATACTCATTCAAGTCATACTGCGCATTCAAGGGTTAAAACACTTGGATAAGACACAAAACTAACCACCCCTTTGGGGGGGGGGTTAGTTTAGTTTCTTACTCAATGGGGAACTTCATACTTAAGATTCAATTTAACATTTTAGAGTGATTAATTCAAGGAGTATGAGATGGTTGAGACATGTACCGCACAAAATTTAACAGATTCAATTGACTTTAGGTAGGTGGATGATCTGAACACGATAATGAACCTTAAGAGTTCCATAATATAAAGCAATGATTTTGACGTAAATACGTCTACACGGAAGGGTCATTCGGCGAAAAAGTGTAACGGAGATGTGTAGGATCCGTATCCGTAACGTCGTGTTTGTTTATTTCAGTCGTAATCCAGGGCGAGCCTCAGATACTGGGCTGGCGACAGGTGGCGGATAGTGATATGAGGGTTAGCTGCGAATAAGGGGCAGTCCCGGACCGAGGCGGCAAGACCGGAGAGCGTGGGAGTGTAGCTGGTGGCAGGCTACACCCATCAAATACCACATGAGCTCAGTGCCCCCACTGCCTTGTGGGTAGGGGAGGAATCCCCAAAGGCTAAGGGAAGGAAAACCCTGACAGAAAACCAAGGGTAGAAGGGGCTGCATATTGATAGAGAAACCAGTCCTTCTAAGGGAAAGAACCCGGAATAAAAACTTATGGAGGACGGTGGGTGGGTGCACATCGGACTACCAACCCAATTCTGGAAGAAGCTCACACACTGAAAGGGCCGTAGTGCTAGAGAAGAAGAGGTTGGAGCAGAAGCGCACATGTAATGAAGAAATTCGAAACTTTCATTTTGTTTGTATGTATTCTTCCTTTGTGTGTGTCTGCGTGCGCGCGCGAGCGTTTGGGTGTGTGTATGTGGCGTGGGGCGTGGGGCGTGTGGGGCCTGGTGTCCTGTCGTGTTGTATCGTGTGGTTTGGTGTGTTGTGTGGTGTGTTCTGCAGTCGTGTCGCGTCGTGTCGTGTCGTCGTGTGCTGTCGTGTCGTGTGGTGTACTGTGGTGTGGGCCGACACCACACGACACGAGACGACGCCACACGAGACGACGCCACACGACACGACGCCACACGACACGACGCCACACGAGAGGACGCCACACGAGACGACGCCACACGAGACGACGCCACACGAGACGACACACCACGCGACACGTCAGCACACCACACGACACGACACTACACGACTGCACACCACACCACACCACACCACACCACACCACACGACAAGACACCACCCCCACACCACGCCCCAGACGCCCCACACGCCACACACACTCCCAAGCGCGCGCGCACACGCACACACACACACAGAGGAGGAAGACGTACAAACCTAATGAAAGTTTCGATATTCATTACATGTCCTTCTTCTTCTTCTTTACCACTACGGCCCTTTCAGTGTGTCAGCTTCTTCCAGAATTGGGTTCTTAGCCCGATGTCCAACCCCCATAGTCCTCCAGAAGTTTTTATTCCGGGTTCTTTCCCTTAGAAGGATTGGTTTCTCTTTTCCTATGCAGCCCCTTCAACCCTTGGTTTTCTGTCAGGGTTTTCCTTCCCTGTTTTAAAGAAGTAATTGTTTTGTTTGTTTGTTTGTTCCGAAATGTAAATCGATCAATCGATAAGGAATATGAATGATATTTTATTATCTTAATTATAATAAATTTTAAATAAAATTATATTGTGATCAGACGGATTAAAATAAATAATTGATATAATTGTTTTATTTCCATTGTCATAAATATTGTACAGATTTCTTCCAATTTTGGGCTGTGGTCTCCAGAAACCAAGTTTTATTGCTGGAGAGTGGCCATGTTTGAAGAATATTCAGATTTCATATTTATTAGAATGTGGAACAGGAAATCTACCTTTTAGTTTTTAGTTTTCATTTTTATGTTTGATTAGTGGAGTTAGGCTTTGAAATTTTCTATTATGATATATATTTAAAAAATGCTTTTTCATAGGTTAAAAAGCATACATACAGATTATGTGAATTTAAAGTTAAATTTGTTAAATTATGCATGGAAATAGTTAAATAAATGGAATGATTGTTAATTTATAAATAATGATAGTTCATCATATAAATTGGAGTATTAAAACATCAGTAGGTCTCACAAGTTCTCTGCAGAATATATTTGTTTTAATTTGGAATGAACATTCTTCTCCATAATTGCAAAATCTGTGAAGTGGCAATTCAGCCCTACTGGCTCTCGTGACTGGACCAAATTATCCCAGGCCGGGAGGTGGTACGGTTGTGGGATGGTAATAGCGGTTAAGCCAAAAAACTTAATAAATGAACCCCCGATTAAACAACAAGGGATATTTAATAAAAATATATATAAAAATTCAAAAGGAGAACAAACTCCCAAGGCTCAGTCTCCGGTAGGGGGTTACAACCCAAAAAATATCAGACCTATCTGTCTCCAAGCTGAGTCGTTCTCTGCCCGGCGGACACACACACACACAGACTGTCTGCCCTGCTGTCTCATCTGGGTCTCGAAGCCGCCGACTCCAAAGAACTTCGAGAGAGCAGATAGGCTACTCGAGCCATGAGACATGGCTCATCCTCCCCTCCCTCCAAAAAATTCTCCCTGGGCCGGGGTTGTCGTAGTACAGGTGCCGGTAGCTCCGATCACAGGTGACTTCCGGTCTGCTCTAAAGCAGCTCCCAGTCTTCATGCCCGATCCCATTACAGCATCATAATTTTTTACAATTTTTCGTGGTGTGTAATTGAGTTTTAAATTTAATATAATTTTACACCTGATGATGGTTTAATAAAACCGAAACATGTTGTAACTGTTCCAATTGTAAATCGATTATTCGATATGGAACACAGAATGATATTTTAATTATTTTAATTATCTTATTTTAAATACATTGTGATTTCACGGAATAACCAAATAATTTAATTTGAATCCTCTAGATTTGTTACGTTGCAAGTTCTGAGGCGTCTTCAAACGGGTTAGCTCGTCGTCGGAGAGGAAGACCTTCCCGCCGAAGCCGCAGACGAGGGCAAGGAAGCAACCGACGCCCGTCGGTCTCCGCGGCGTCTACCGCCCAAAATCGTTGCTTGGTCCCTCGCAAAAACGCCGTAAGGGTACGGGCCTTACTAGGGCAAGGATACGAATGTTCTCTCTCTCTCGTTGTACGTGTCTTTGGGTGCGCGGTAGGGCAGGAATTGGTCAGGAATCGTGTTTGTTACTCTTTAGCAAGCAATATGGCAAATCTGCAAACACTGACCACTCCTGAACGTACGACAAACCCACATGACCCGGGCAAGGCAAAGTAATCTTTCCACATTCCGGAGAAAAAGTGATTTAATAACGCGGTCCATTTTAAAAAGTTCTCCGACGTAGCCTGAACTCCGTCCGGTGTTTAAGCATTTTGCCAGTCAGCAAAATACACTATTTTCTCGAGGCACTACGTACGCTCCGATTTCACACCATGCCGGCTACTGTCATATCATTCTAAACAGTTTTTTATTTAATCCCCCCCTTTTTTTAAAAAAAAACTTGTTTCAACTTCCCCTGGGGCGTTTCATCGCCGTTCAAATATCGAAATCTACTCGATTCATTTTTCGTGACGGTTGCCAAGGAAACCGACCGTAAAATGCAGCCAGTGGCGTTCTCACGCCGCCCTTGAAATCTCCACGGGTCCTCGATCCGGGGAGCACCCCCCCCCAGCGGGCAGTTTGAGAGTCAGTTGTTAACAACGCTCAGGTTCCGTGCCATGAAAATTTAACTTAGTTCCTGCTCTGTATCAGCGGCGAGAAAATGATCCATTCGTACCGCGTGTTTCCTGACAGAAAGTGTTTATTCGCTCGAACAAAACAGCGCAGACGCATATTTTGTGGGCGTCGGAGCATTCTCCCCTCCCCCTCTGCAGCTACTAGCGATTGTGTAGCACGAGATGCCCAAAGATTAGGCAGACTCAGTTGACCCTAATGCAAGGGCAAGGAAGGTTCGGCGATTTTCCCACGACAGACGTGAAAAACTGCAAACGCCAGAGTCAGAGCACGTGAGAATAGCGCGTCCTCTAAATTCCCGCGTCACGTGACAGCTTAAAAGCGACGTCGGGACGTTCGTTCGTTCGTTCGTTCCTAAGCGTCAACTCGTGTGTGGTCTCTTAAGTTTTCTACGGCGATTTAACGAGGCTAATAGAAACAAAAAACCAAATGCTTGCGATTTAAGAAACTGATTTCACAAATCGCCTTCTACTACAGATAAGACGACCGAGGTTCGATCCCCGACGGGGGCCGAGGATTTTTTTTTAGCCCCTGTGTCCAGCCTCCTATTCATTGGGTACCGTCGCCTTTTTCTGGGGGTAAAGTGGCCGGGGCGTGACGCTGACCACTCACCCCATCTGGTGCCGAGGTCAGGAATGAGTAGGAGCTACACGGCCTCTCCCCCCCAAGCGCCTACACGGCGTACAGTGGAACAGCTTTACTTAACTTTTACTTTCTGCAGATAGTGGTAAAATACGTTTTAAGTGTTGAAGCAAGGAACTGCGCACTTAAGTCGCATTAGCGCGGACAAAAATCGTGGAAACAGACGCCAGAATTGTTCTTGCATTACCCAGCAGATGACTCTCGCGCCCGCATTTCACAGTGCTGACAACTTACTGCATCTCCAAGCTGGTTCACTTCGGTCATCGCATCTTCGCTTCTATTTTCTTTTGCGTCAGGACTTTCCTTCCTTCGTTCTTTTGTTTTTCTGCCCTGAGGACGAGGGCGTAGAAGGTTCTCGGAACGCTGGTGTTCTCTTCATTCGCCCACCTCACGCGGCTGGTAGCTCGAGAAGAGTTCATTTTGATATTTAATCGATGTTTGTCGCGACATTTGTAGTTTGATGCAGATTTGCAAAGTTGGGCGCAATGCTTTGTAACCTCCCCCCCCCCGGGGGGTTGTTCTTCCCTAGTCGGGTCTCCATTAAAAATGCCATCGGGTGTGTTGAGATTAAGTGAGATAAGGTCACTTCGGTCAAAGGTCACAGCCCGAAACCCATTTGCCGCATTGGATATCAACGCTGCCATTTGGTGATTGGTTGGACGTAGAATGTTTCGAGCGGCTTCAAAAAGGTCTGAGGCGATGGGTCGTGTGGTCTGATAACTGCACAACAGAATGGCTCCATTCTTATGAGCTATCTCCACAGCCTCCAAATCCTTCGAAGGCTTAAAGCGTCCGAAATTTAAGAACAAATGCGTCACAGAGAGAGAGAATTGTTACCTCCATTTTCGCAAAACCCAAAAGAAAGTCGCGTGTAACAGCCAAACATTTTATTTTCACAGTCACTCAGTTCTCTTTCTGCAGGATCATGGGTAATAAATGCAGTTCAGAATAATACCACCAGATGGCAGAAACAAACTTACGTTTCCTTTAAAACACACGTGTGGTTTAATATTAGCTACTTCTCCCTCCGTTCAGGGCGACGCCACTTACGACGTCAGAACGCGGCCGCGTCTGTGCTGAAGCCTGGCACTGAATCATTCATCGAGAGGTTTCTTGGCATCACGCGACCTCCATTCAGCCATAGTTCCGCGCTGTGCCGCTAGAGGCCTTGAACGTAGTGAACTTTACGAAAGATCTCCGACCTTTTAGCTGCGTCGTGCCTCGAAGTCACTTGCATTTCATTGGAGAGTAAGTTTGGTTGACAAGGAGCGAACTTCTTCGACGACGAGATGAGATAAGGAAGCTGGTTTCTAAAGGATCCCGATTCTCCGCTTTGTCAATATTTACGACGTTTGTCAGAGAAGGTCGACAGAGTGGACACCTTTCGTCAGGGTCAAAATTGCTCCGTGTTTCCCAATCTTGTTGACAAAGTGTTTGGATTCACAATAAAGACGACGCTTCCGGAATGCCACCAAATTAAGATCACTGAAATGTTTCTCAGAATTACTAAATCCAGAAGAATGATTGTGAATTCAAAAAATTAATCCTCAAATTCTGACTCAACTCAATAATCTTAAGAGCAGCTGTAAAAGTCCCTCATGAAAACTAACTCACTTTGAGCATTGACAGATCTTAAGTCCTTCTGCATTTAAAGAAGGTGAGAATACACGCCAGGAATCCTGATGGGGAAAGCCCACCTGTTCTTGATCTCCGGACTTCAAGCATCTCGAGACCAAACAAATTTCCTGAACACTTTTTCATGTCAACTGAAAGGACCGTTTGAAGTTTCCAGTGAAGTTGAAACCAGTTGAACATTTTCCTTGATTTCAACTAAACCGAATAGCAACTTAAGAATACGAACTACGACTTGAATTTCCAGTTTATTGGAGCGCGTGATAGCGGCTGTATTTTTCGCTGTTATTTTCCCGAAAAGGCTCTTTTTTTACGAAAATTACGAAATGTCGAAGAGCGTTGAAAACGATAGGTCGACTATCGCTGCAGAAACGTGAGAGACAAAGGAACGAAATCGAACTAAACACTGAAGATTTCTGCGCAGATTTTGTTGGAAGGAAAATTGTAATGATGAAAACTGCGAGCAACCAGGAATTTGAAACAAAATTACGAATTCGAAGAAGCTTGGGGCAGGAACTGATGTCGGTCTCAGAAAAAAACCTTTGTAACAGTCCTGTTGGCTCTAACTACAAAAGCAGCGATGTCTTTGCCTCTGACATCCTCGTCCCTCGCCTTTGCAAAAGAAATCGGGCCGTCCGAATTACAGCGAGCGAAGTCAAACGCGTAAGACGACGAAACTCGACTGCACCTCTTACCTTCCGGTGGCATTTCTCGCTGATGGTTCACGTGCCAAGGTTTTGTGAAATGCACGAGACGTGCACGAGGAAGTGGTATCGGCTGCTTCAAGGCGCACACATCGGACGTCGAAACGTAATCCAGTGGAATGTCCGACTTAGTGACGTCGATAATTCAACAAAAACACAATTCTCAAGAGAGACAGAAGAAACAGCCGGTGAATATAAGATCAAGGCGCCTGGAGGCAAGTGAGATTTTAGACTTCGACTGGCACCACGAATGAGAAATCGTAAACAGAACCTAACCTAACCTAACTTGTGATGACACGATCTAAGAGCAAAGCTGGTGAAATTACAATTATCTCCGTAATTACGTCACGCACAAAATGTACGAAATTATGGAAAATGATGACAAATTAGAAGCAGATGTGAGGAGAACATAAAAATGGGTTACGAGGCGTCCAATTCCTGGCTTTTGTAATTACGATGCTGAACCTTCGGGTCCTATTACAGCGGGCAATGCCTTGACCATTTCAACATCTGTATTATTTTTTGAAGGGGTTTCTTAATTGTATTACGTAGTTAATTCATGTTTCTGAAGCGACAAGGTCCTCTGCACCGGACTTAGCCGTCAGCCTGCAAATCGTTGCCCCTTTCACAGGTTTCTTCATCGCAGTAGGTCAGACAAGTCTACCAACCGAACAAAAAGAAACCTCCGGTACAAAGGTGTGCAGCGTTTAAGGCAGTCGCCAAGATTTTATCACGAATAAGCAGGTCGAATGAAAAAATCCCTAGTTCATAGCGAATGTCGCAAGCATTTTGACTGCGTCAAACTAGGACCATTAGTCGCGGGCTTGTAAAACATTTACTAGCTAGAACAGCAGCTCTTCAACCTCAGCTTTAACTCAAAACAAAGTCAATCGCGGGGTCTCGTGATTCTACCAGCAGCAAAAGATGGACGCTGCTAATGTAGTTTGCAATGAATTAAATGTCATATCGCAAAATATATTCAATAAAAGTTAAACTAATCACAACACGACGCCAACGAAAATAAATTTCACGGCGACAACCAAATCGCTTGCGTTCGAACTGCATTCGAAAATGTAACCTAGCCACTGTCGCCACTCCTGACCCCAATAACAGATATTTTCTTCATTCTATCGTTGAAGAATCTTTATAGATTCTAATACAGGACGTCATGGCCGCCAACTATCCGGTTTTTCCGGGTTCTGCACGAAATATACAATTTCCGGTCGCAATATTCGACCGGAAGCCGAATATCCGGCTTTTAGGAGGATCGGAAACTTTGCTGCGAATGTCTTTTTTAAGACAGGAATATGATACCTGCCTTTTCGAAACGATTCTGGTTCCCCGGATGCTCATTTCGTAATATTCCACAGTCACCAACCAACATTGACGAACACGAACTCGACACACGGAAGAACTGAACCTGGAGTGGATGAGCCACTAATTTTTACAGCTACAGGTGTTCAGATCAGTGGGTTTACTTCTGATATATCGTCCAGTGTTCGATTCTTGCCTTCAGCAGCAAAAGACGCCGCGAGTCAGTTCCTTACCATTCTCATCAATCAGTAACTCGGACCTCGCTCACCTTGGTAAAACTACGCCGGTTCTTATATGTGAATAATTCTCAAATCCCTATGACAATGTCACTTTAACGAAGAGTGGCTACGAAATGCTGATTCCTGGAACTGGCTGTCGAAACAGGACGTCAAAGATGCAGGGCGTCATATTAGCAAAGTGAGAGGAAAATCTACGAAGTTCAACTGTTGACAGGTATTTTGTGAAATCCGGAACAAAACAGAAACAATATTGACTTATCAGGTTGCAAAACACCACCTCAGTTATTTGTCCCAAAACCACGGAAACTGACTGTCGTCTCGTTCTGTTTGCGCTGATTATAATTTAACATCCAGAATCCATTGTGGTCTCAAAAATGTATTCGCACCCCCGTCACTACAATCTATTTTGAAAAATGCAGACAGTGGTCAGTTTTCCGTCAAATGAAGGCAATTTGAAGTTGTATCGATTGCCATTCGATACCTCGATACGGAGATGCGCGCTTTAAACTTCACGAAGATTCAGCTGAAACATCCGAGGCTTAAAGAATTTACCCCTAAGACAGATATGTCGGGGGGGGGGGGGGGGAAGTTGGTTGCGAACGGAGCTGACATCTGCTCATTTAATTACGCGAACGACAAGTCAGTATCTGCGAAGTTAAAAAAAAAGTCATTGGATTCGCCTAATCTCGTTGCTGGCCTCTGTAATTACCACATCTCACACAACGCTGACAAACGAGGACTAAATCTCCTGTAATTTGATGCTGTAATGTTGGTAATTATAGCGTCTATTGAATTCTCATCCACTGCAAAGGAAATTATGAGTTCAAAGATTTTCTTCCCCCGCTCCAGCTTCTGTTCCACTGAGGAGAGATTTATTAAAAACTGGAGAGTAAAAAAGTTTTATTTTCGAGCCAAGACAAAGAACAGAGCGACGTGGACGTCTCTTGATCGTGGAAATGATTCTTAAATCGCGATAAACTAATTCTTCCAGAACTAAACTCGTGGTAAGCATCAGTAAGCTTCAATTCTGGCTCGTCTCGGTCCGCAGAGTCTGCGATCCGCACAAAACCTCGACGGACCTCTCGATGTGGATGACCGCTTAGGTTTCTGAATCTGTTGGCGACCATTATTTTCGGAGATCTGTGATTTCAACAAAGTAACGGCCCTCATTAAAGGATAACTGCTTGAACCAAGTCATTCTGACAACAAAGAAAGCGAGAAAAATTCCCAAGTCACGCTAACCTAACCTCCTTTGTTCCAGCCATCGAATGTTTTCGTGGAGCGAGTGTTCGGTGTTACGAAAAACATTTGCAAGAATGAAGCGAATCGTCGAAAACCTAGAGCATTCCAACTACAACATGAAATGCACCGAATCTGCAAATTCCATGAACTCGGAGAGCGGAGAAAACTTGTCAGCTGCTGTTTAAGGCGAATATTCAGCCACCACTGCACACGTTTTACCTATGGCCTTGGCGTTTGTGTTCGTAAATTGTCGTGTTTTGACGTGAAATCACATCGCTGTGTCCCCGTGAATGAAAAGGTCTCTTTTTCATTGAACTTTCACTATAGCGCAAAAGCATGGTTTGATTACGTAATAAGTTTCCAGCTTAAATTCAAATTAAACTCCAACAACAGTTTTTATTTCAAACAATTATAGCAATTTTAAACGCACGAAAATTGCTTTCCAAATGGAGAAACCATTATTCTGGTTTCGAAAGCAGGAAAGCTCTAAAACTTTGACATGAAAAAGCTGTCCCACTATACGCCATGCAGGTCATTTGGGGTGGGGAGCGGAGGTATAGCTCTTAACCTCGGCACTAGATGGGGTGAGTGGTTAGCATCACGTCCCGGCCGGCTTTACCCCCGGGAAAGGACCCCGGTACTCATTGGACAGGAGGCTGGGTGGGCTCCAGAGCAGGTCTGCACGCTGCCCCTGCTGGGGATCGAACCCCGATCTTCCAGCCAGTAGACTGAACTACGCCGGATCTAAGAAATTTTTAAAATATGTTACACAAATACCGAAGAACGGGGGTGGGAGTAAAAATGTCCGGATTTGGCTTAGGTAAAAGTTGGCAACCGCAGAGGACCGTGACCTTGATGCTATATAATAAGTCAAAATGTCTCTCTCCCTGTTGGCTTTAAAAAGGTTGTTTTAAAATAAAACATCTTGACTTAAATGCAATTTCGGGTGACAGCCCTGCAGAGCAAAGAATGCTTAGAGAGGAGTTCTGCGCAAGCGCCAGACATCGTCCCTTGCCTCAAAACCTAACCGCGGGTAACGGCAACTTTGTCGTGGCAGAAGGCCTTGACTTTTCAAGAAGATTATCCAATCAGGCAACGTGTCCTTTGTCCTGGGATTTTGGTTGACTTATGAACCCGCAAATGTTGGGATCACTTCGGCTTAAGGTCTCTGTGATTGGGTGAGGCGCGCGAAGTGTCCCTGTGGGATTTTGCACTGGAACTTGCCTTGAAGCGTAGGAGAATCACGGAAACCTCAGTTGGGATGGCCGCTTTTTCCGGGACACCCGAGGATGGCAGCCACCAGTCAGCCCTTGTTCGGGGTCAAACATTCTTCCTGGGCCACTCCAGTCCGCGTGCTAGGACACGCGGACGTTTCGAGCGTTCGGCAGTGAAGATATGATGAGATGGTTTGCTCCAGGTAAGAAGGCAAGTTTGCGATAATTAGCTTGCACAGGAGGAAAATCGGGCCGGTTAGCCGCTGTGGCTTGGATGTCCTCACGGAGCTGATGGATGTGTACGAAGAGGTCACCACGGCATAATTTCGCTGTTCCTTCCCCTCGGGTCGGCGGCAAAGAGTTTGCGAACCTCAGGGCTCGATTCGATTCAAGGCGCGTCTCGTTCAGGAGGCAGACATCGACGCCTTCCTCACCAATTTCACCTTCCTGCCGCGAACGCCATTGGCTTTCCAGCCTCTGGTATGAAGATATTGACGGCTTTAAGGACACCTCACAGCATCGTTTTGGAGAGACCGAGAAGTGGGGAAAAACTTTCGAGTAGCCAGTCTCCGATCCGAGATTCAAACTCAGGACTACGTGAATACGTAAAGGCGCTGACCAGTGAAATGCGACCAAGTGCCAAACCTCTCTTTTGCATGAAAATTAAAAAGGGAAATAATTAGATTTTCTGAAACTCGAAGTGCACTAAGTTTTCCGCCGTCATATCCAGGACACAATCGCTTCCTCCCGCACTTTTTTTCCCAGCAATCTTCTCCAACACGAAGTTACGTAACCTCGGCAGTTCACGTGGTTCTGATGTCACGAAACAATCAACGCCCACGACCACCTGCCACCTCGTGCTTTGTCGTCTGACTCCTGAGGTACGACGAAGCTTAAGCTTTGACTCTCGACCCTCCGAGAACATTCCACAGTCCAGAAAAGGACCTGCTTGGATCAGAGACTTCCTTGAGAAGCTGATCGTCGCTCAACTACACAAAGGTTCCCCCTGGAGGTCGCCACCAGTCTCTCCCTTCTGAGCCAAAGGAATACAGCCAACATCGAACCAGACCTATTTCTTTTCTACGCCTGCATTTCCCAAGTTTAAAGAACTCACCTTCTACATGCCCACCTTAATATTCTTCTTTCGAACGCAAACAAAAGATTCTGAATTGAATGGCAGAAAACATTCCAAGCACCTGACTGCCACGAATTCTAAATTCTTCTCGTAAAATGCAGTTTCGATTTGTTGATGAACTCTGGAACTTTGTCGCGCTGGTGGTGGCTGTTACTATCATTTAAGACTGTCCTGATGTCAAACTCACCTTTATCTTGCACTCTGTTCCACATCGTGGTGAAGAAATCACGAACAATCAAAGATTTCTCTGTCTGTTTCCTTCTAGACATAATTTCGTATCAGCATCTAACAAAGCTTCTGAACTGTCATTCGTGCTATTTGATTTTGCCCAGTAAAATATCGCAACGAGAATTAATCAGAAGTCGTCGTGTCACATTCAACAAACTGCAGTAAAATTTACGTTCAGCCACGAGAGTTCGGTGCTCCGAAGCCTCCAACGGGAAGTGAACATTTTCTACTGCTAATGGTAAATTGTTAGTCAGTGAACTGCTTAAACATTCCAACTCTCAAAAATCTCGGACCTCCGTTATCTTATACGTGGGCGGATCACTCGTCCAGTGGGTACTTCAAAGTTCATATCAACACATCGTAAACAATGAAGAATATGAAGGATCAAAGAACTATTCGCTTTTCACCAAAAATTGTGCTCCATTTATCACGAAGAGTGAGACAAGGATTCTTAAATGACTAGTTGGCCACAAAAGGATAAAAGTTTTAACAGCAACTTACTTTCAGGCCAGATATTTTCCACAAAGTCTGCGTGTTTCAGGAAACGTTCGCACACATCACTTATCGAAACAAATGAAATGCGATCGAGCCGCTAGTCGAACCAAGCGGCCGGCGCAGGACACACTGAACAATTGCAACTCAGCGAGCGAGGGAGCGAGCTCCTTCGCGCATGAGCGGATAAAATATGAAGAGGGGAGGCTCAGGTTTCTCCTCCAAGGGACATCGCTGACGGTAAGCGGGTTACCTTGCGGTGTAATTGGTGATTTCATGAGCTTGTGTTGTAAACACCAACGTTTCGAGAACCAGCTTCGTCCTGATCGTCAGGGTTCTTTAGTAACCTGACCTCCTCATACGGCTGGCAGCTCGAGAAGAATTGATTATAAAATTAGATCTATTTGTCTAAGGAATCATCTCGGTTCATACTTAGGAATAAGTTGGCCTCACAATATGGACAATTCCATACAAAAACCCTGAGAATATGAAACCGCGCTCGCTGTGGCTTGTAAAAATCATCAGTTCCTGCCCCAAAATCCCCACAGAACCCAGGTGTCTGAGAGTGAAGTGCCTGGGTCTTTGGAGGGCACCCTGGTCATGGCTTCGGTAGTGCCACGTGACCTGGTTGCCAGAAGCCACAGTTGAAGCTCCACCAGCTCAAGAGAGGAAGAAAACTCAGCATCACATCCTTGAGCGCGATGGAAAGTGACGTGAATCGTTCTGACGTTCCTCAACAACACCGAAGACTTGACTTTCAATTCCCATCAGACTGAATAAATCTGAATAAACTGTGGTCGAATGGCGCATCGTCCTCAACCGGAATCCGCTCTTGCTCAGTTCCGCTGGCGACCTCAGTAGAACAGCTGCTGGTGGACCACGAAACTTTCACCCCATATTATAATTATAACCAGAGGGGCGACACAACCCTCCCACAGAGGCCATCCGCCCTGCCACAAATTTGTCTTTCGCTCGCTACTTTGCGAATAATGGACACCGCGATCTTGTTGGATAATTATGAACATTTTTCGGTTGGGGTCGACTTGTAAGAAGTTGTCGCGGCCAGTCAATGTCATAGAGCATCTCCCCCCCCCCCACAATATGGAGTGCCGCCATGACTTGGACAATATTTAGTGTGCGGCGATTTCAGAAAAGGTTGCGTAACACCGGTCCAATTCGTAGTAAGCGAAAGTCTGCGAAAGTTCCTTCTACACTTCGCTGATTTATCGCCACGACGTTCCAGCAGACAGACGGCGTCGGAGTCCAAACACTTCCCAGTTACGCTCCATCGCTTTAGATTGTTTTGTACGAAGACAGTCACATCGGGCGTACGTGTCTTTTTAAACGATCAACATCTGCGAAATATTTTCGAAATAAGACAAGCCGTAAATGTCGGCGAGTCCGACTTTCACCGAGGCCGAAGGTTCTCCTGCCCGAAAGCACTCGATACTCTGAAAACCTCTTTCTCTACAAATCATCGTAATCTTATCATCCCATCTACGCCTGGGTCTTCTCAGTGGTCTCTTTCCTCGAAGATGCCCAATCAGAATTTTTATGGAACCATGTTTCACTCATGCTCGCAAATGCGAGGGTTCAAACGCCACTTTGAGGGAAGCGTGCTTCGGGAACGCCACGGATTTCCGACCGACATCACAGACATTTGTACATTCAAGGTCGCATCTTATCTCTCCCTGTTGGTGCTGCTGTGCGTTGCAGGTACATTACTGAATGTGGTATCGAAGAACGATAATTTCGGTGAAATTATCTACTGTTATCACAGTTCGTATTATCGGTCCACTTCCTTGACTAAAAATAATTTAGGAAGTCGAAGTCACCCGCACGGTAAGAGACCTTCAGGTCCTAGGAAAAGTGGAAAGTATTTTGGCCAGCTAAGTGACTGTCAGTTTCTTAGGAACGAATCGTCACAACCGAAGGACCTAAATATTTTGCAGACTCCATCGTGAGAAAGTTACATTTTCCCTCCCCGTTCTAAGTCACGGCCTTCGAACTTCGCAGCTGGCAAATTAACAAACGAACGCCGTTATGAAACGATGCGAGACTGCAAGAGGGCAGCAGTGTCTGTCATTTGGTACTAGCGCGCATGCGCCCCCGACTCCCCAATCGGAAGTTTCTGAACTACGCTTCAGCTCATTTGACACGAAACAAGCAAATAGCAAATAGCAGGCCGGGCAACTTCACGAATTGTGCTATTCACATATTTTACTGGTCCCGTCGTTCAGACAGCAAAGAGATGACAATAAGGAATACTTTTCCAGTACTCACTTTCAACGTGCGTGTTCTTAATGTCAGAAAAGTCCGGCAACACAAAACGTGCTTTGTCGATAAAACGAAGTTGTCTGTATGATGCAGGCCTATTGCAAAACCAAAACATCTTAATTTTCGTTACCTGCATTTGTTTCGGCAGTCAAATGACGCACTAAAATC